>NW_015112914.1:495928-498391 GCF_001443285.1 Poecilia latipinna
ATATATATATATATGTGTGTGTGTGTATTGATTTTTAATCGCAGCTCAGCACCATGGATAGCTCCACAGACAGACAGGCAGTTGGGTTTTATTTACTAACTAATCTGTTCTGGTGCTGCGGTGAAATGTACATATGAGCTTAAATGGTATCCAATTCCTAATTTTGGTTTTGATTAGATAACAGCATTCACAGTTTTGTATTTATGGAGATTTCTGCTTACTTTTCCAGATGCGTAATTGTGAGGTCAGACACTAATGCTGGACGAGAAAGCCTGGTTTAAAGTCTCTGCTCTAATTTCTCCCTCTGGTGTTCTTTGAGGGTTGGCTCTGGACTCTCTGCACACCAGTCAAGTTCCTCCACACCAGACTTGCTCATCCATGTCTTTGTGATGGCGTCCATTCATGTTAGAAAAGGAAGGGAACCACCAGCAAAGTGTTGACATGAACATGGGAGTATAAAATATTATACTATCCTGAAGCAGCAGTAGCTCTACTAACTTCAGTTTACAAATAGGATTTACACTGAATGAGTAAGATGCTGCAAAAATGTTTTATGGTATATGCTTTTTTGCAGTCTTTTTTAAAAAGCGTTTCAAGGAGTATAGTATTTTAAGTACAGTTGAAATGATCTGATCATAAATGTGGCAATAGGAATTGGATGTGCTTTGTGAAGTGCCTCAAGATAACATCTGTTGTGAACTGACACTATAGAAATTAACTGAATTGAACTGAAATAAAACACTTATTCCTGGCTGAAGAGCTAGTTGAGAGGTGTCAAATCAAAACTCAAAGAGCCGGTTGTACCAGCATGTATTAATAAAGTCCAAAAATAAACCCTGCTAAAATATTAATAAGTAGCTGTCTCTGCATTCAACAAGTACTTCTTAAAATTAAATATTTTTGAACATCTTTTCACATTAATAAAATTTGGCAGAATACAGATAAAAACATTTGATTTGGTTTGATTGATAATAATATATAAGCACACCTCTTATCTTGAAGGTTTTACTTATGTATGCGAGTCTAGAGGGCCACATTAAAAGCTATGGTGGGTTGGACTTTTCCCATTTCTCTTTCTTACACTGGAATAATATTTTCTTTAAGTAAATTGTATTCAGTTGCCAGGGAAAAAAATGTGTTGATTGGGACATGGTTAGCTCATGGATGGATATATAATGAGATTATCATTCAGCCATTCAGCACTGCAACTAAGCAAAATTGAATAACTGACTGTTAATGGCATAAAATGTAATAACATTTAAACAAACAGCAAAATTTAAATGAAAGCCCATTAAATGTGTTCGGGGTTTTGATATTCATAATCACATAGATTACATTACAGCCAATAAAGACAGTGTGTCTATAAATGATAGTTTGATGACTTTTCTTTTTAGAAGATTCACTATGATCTCATCCTTATTGTCACCCATTTCCTCTCCACACAAAGTCATATGTGTGAGTTGGGCAGCCATGATATCTTGTGTCATCTTTAGATAATAGCTGGGGGAGGTACAGTCTTCCTTAATGGCAATGCTGAATGCACAGATGCCCAGTTCCACTATCATTCCAGCTTTACAACCCACACATATGGCATTACAGCCTCACTCTGTTAGCATCAAGCTGTGGGAGCAGAATGATCTCTCGAATCCGCTATTGGATATGAAGAACATTCTGGCATTCTGTCCAAAGTGATGTAATGTCAGGAGCAAACGCGCAGTACATTCCAAGACAGGTTAGTGGGAACCTATCACTGAACCATCACAACACAAATAAATGTGAAAATAACTTTTTAATTATGCAAAATATCTTGGATGAAGTGGTATGTTTTATTTATTGAACCTGGCAAACACACATCAGATTTTTCTTAAAGCTTTTGGATGTGAACATGAGAAAGCACTCTCTATGGTGTGATATTCCTCAAAAATAAAACTGATATCTAAAATAGAGCCTGACCTAAAAGTGCCATGTCTATTTTGCTGTAAGTCAACTTTCAAAAGCCTTTTTATACTGCCAGTTGGTTTGTAGTGCAATTTATCAGACTTCCATAAGAAAGGACTCCTTAACTACTTGAGTGTCCAGCTGTCATTTGGTGCTCTCTGATGATAATGAGACTCCCATGAAGGGGGACATAAAGCATTTCTTGTCTTGTTGAAATCTGCTTTTACCTTCTTCACTCATTCATTGATGTAGTTCAGATGCAGATACATTTGATCTATTTATTAAAAAAAAAGGTTTATTACAAACACAATCATAGTTACCTAATAACTACAAACTATGGTTAGAATAGGTATTTTGTGTTTACTTTTAGTTGGTCTCAGCAAAATAAGTGATTTTTGGTCAAATGGAAGCAGTTTTTACCTTCTATGCACCACAAATCTGAAATAAACTCCCAGAAAATTGCAAAACAGCTGAAACGTCATTTTATGTGGCCCGCCCAGCATTTTATAGGCTGATGATTGACTT
>NW_015112914.1:504222-509121 GCF_001443285.1 Poecilia latipinna
TTGTACCGTCAATGTGGCCCGTTGAGGGGGGCCAATATGCTGAAGTGGCCCTCGGTGAAATTGAGTTTGACACCCCTGCCCTAAAGTCAGTCAAAACTGAAACCTTCTTGTTATAACTGTAAAGAGAAAAAGTTGCACCCCAGGTGAAATAATTAGGTTGTTCTACCAAACCAAACATCTTTGTGTTAAATGAGGAAAACACATCCAAGTTGAAACCACTGTCAGGAAAATGGTTTTGATTTATTACCACATAGAGTGGAGACCTTTCAGCTGCAGATTCAGCAGTCAAGTTCATGTTTGATGATTAGGTGAGACCATCTGTCTAAAAGTTATAAATAGCAGTGGGTGGAATGTGCAGTGAATGCAAGAAAATACACAAAGCGGTTTTTCAGATATTACACTTGACAGTTGGGTTTGAATTCTTTGAAGATGCCATTTTTTTGTCATAGCAGGAAATACAAACGTTAAAGGCTTGTAAGATCCTCGCAATGTATTAAAGCAAATTTAACTTTTTCTTAAATTTGCTTTAAGAAAATTTAAGAAAGAATTTTCCAAGAATTTTCTTGGAAGTTGCTAAGTCTTCACAAGAAATAATTGTAACTTAGAAATATCTACAGTTTATATCTTGGCTTGGTATAACTTTTCAGACTTCATTTGATCTTAGATACAATTGAAACTAGACATTAACATAAACCAAATAAGAAGAGACTTGCACATTTTCTCACTGACTGAAGTTAAATCTGGCCAATCTTCTCTTTTTAGATCAGTTAGAATTACCTAAATTATTTCTATTTGCCAAATTCCTCAAAACTCAAAGAAAACTCAAAAATTTACATACATTTGATCAGATTCAGGGATGACTCTTTTCATCATTAAACCTTTTCATCTGTATTTTCATTCTAGGCTCAACCTGTCATTCAGATTATTCAGAAACCCTTTTTTCCTTGAAACTCATTCACCTCACTGCTGTGATTATGAGAAAATGTAACCGGCTGATTTCATGGCCTCTTTATGTAGTATTTGGAAAGCTTGATGTTAAGCGGGTATAATCTCCTCTCCCGAAGGTAGATCACAGCAAATTTCAGCTTTGCGCTCTTGTATTATTTCGGAAGCTTTTATGGTTCCTTTAGGGTTACAGATTTATCAAAACAAAAAATATAAACGAGTCCAAAGTCACCATAGCAGATGCTACAGATTGCAAAAGACAGGCCCAAAAGGGAAAACCGTTGGGGGTTACAGGCAGATTTATGAAAAGATAGAGCAAAAAATTAATCTGTGAGATGTTTGTTTTTTAAAAAATATTTCTATTTGACCCCTGAGAGCTGGTGTATTCTCAGGAGTCTCAAGTTGAGACAAATGCACTTTGTGGTGATACAAAAATATGTATCTGCTTTGAGATATACTTACAGCGTCTTTTTTTACCTTACCATCAGAATGATATGTTTACCATTACAGAGCAGTTGCACTCACGAATAACTGTTTCCTCATGCAGAAGGATAACGTCCTGGAAGTTCTGTGTGATCCCTCTATTGCCTCAAAGCACAACAATGCAAAAAATACAAAATAAAATAAAATAGCTTTACTTTCTTAGTTCTCAGCCATCTTCTTAACTTTGAAGAACTTCAAGGTCGACTTTCAGTCTCCATTTACACAATTTGCCACTGAGATTGAATCAGAGACCTACTTTATCTCAGCAACAGAAATTTTTTGCAATCATTTTATCAGTTTAGTTTGCCAATCGGTGCTCATGACATTTTTGTTTATAAAGACACCTTGTTGGTTTGATTATTGGTAACAGATAAAGCCCAAATGTTTCCCTGGAGCATATCATATAGATGATAATTCTGGTTAAACAGACAATCCAAATGAAACGTTTCACTGTTACATCGAAACTGTCCCCATTTTCTACTTCCAATGCATGCAAAGTATCAGACCGCAGTAAGATAAGTTGGTCAACATATACCTTACATTATGTGCTTAAAATCTGTAGAAACTAATTAGGAAAGCTATACAAGGATTGATTCTCAAGCAAACTTTTTTGTGTCTCATTTTAATGACATTAGGATGGTTTCTCTCCAACTGAAAAACAGTAACAATTCCAGTATATCAAAATTACATTTTAGTGAGAAGTATAACCTTTAAAGCCAGTAATATAATTACCCAATACTAATAATGCATGATTACTGGCGATAAATGTGACAATTTGTTGGTTATGAAAAATATTTTAACAGTTTACATCAATGAGTCTAAGCTTTAAAATACTTCACACACTCAAAAGAACAATTAATACATAGATTTTAGTGTGATTTAGCACCTCTGTGTGAAACTTATAAAAACAAGCATTTTGTCTTTGCTTACCTCAATAATTTTCTTTAATGCTTTAGATTTAAATTCATTGCGCAGGAGAGGGTTTTATCCAATGCTCATTACTTTTTCCTGCGTCTCTGCTGGGATCCTTACATAACATCTGTTCAACCCAAGGCCGTAGTACTCCATCTCATTGTGCACATCAGGAACATTGGCCATTCGCAGCAGTGCTAGACAATTTACTGAGTGCTGTGCTCATAATGAAGGCTTCACATTTTTTTCCACTGAACGGAAACTTTATGTTTAAATGCCACACATCATTAACTGTGTTGAATATTAGTGTCTCTAAATTTAACATAAGAAAATAAATGTATACTGTTCAACAGAATTAAAATATATTAAAAATGTCTAGCACATTAATTTTATTTAATTCAATTCAATTTAATAAAGCACCAACTCACAATGCATCATCTCAAGACACTTCAAAAAAGGTAATTTCATCTGTGAAATTACCTTTCATACATCCACTCCAACTGATCTTAGTTATCAACAAGTTTCAACTGAAACCCAGCAGACTGCATCGAGTCATTAACTCCAGGATGAACATGTAGAGAACCCTTTGCAGCAATCCCTCATATTAAGCATGCAAGTAGCACAGTGTTGCACACGTGTATATGTGCATGTTTCATGTATGATTCATCACTACTGTGGACCATCTACCATTTATTTATTTATTTATTTTAAGCTAACCTAACTAACATTGCAGTATTTACATGTCTGTGTGTCATCCTCCTGTCACTCATGCATCTCAGAGTGAAGGAACAACAATGACATTCTGTGAGGTTATTCATAGAGGTGTGACCTGCTGTCCTGCATGGCATTGTTAATGTCACCAGTTGATACATCAGATTTACCTACACAGGACAGGGATAGGCCAACGTTAAATGGCAGTTTACTACAGATCTTCATATATAGATATGAAAAACATATTTACAAAATTGAACATGTCCAATAGTTTGTTGCTTCTCTGGCAAACCATTGTCAGAGAAGCAAAAAAAGAATAATTTTGAAATATATTTTCATAAAAATCCTAGCATATGTGAAATGTAATAACATTTTAGAATATAATAATAATATAATATATGAGTATAAAATTATTATAAAAACTATTAAACCTTTTGAATTTTTCCAAAAGTAATTTTAAAGTTTGATGAAAAATCATTAAGAGACAGAAAAGAAAGAATCTTTGGCAAACACAATTTAATACACTTTCTTTTTCTTATTGTGTAAGTGCCTAACAATGGCAAAGTGACTATGCACAGTCTATCAACTGACAAGAAAATAATTAAAGTGCATATGCTCTGAGCAAAAGATTGATATATACATCTGACACATTGCCTTCAGCACACTGTCAGGCTTCACACAGTCGACCCATCTTTCACTAATAGAGCCCCTCTAGGGCAGAGCGCTTGATAATGTCAAAGATTAGTTGTCATTTTATTTCTAATAACTTTTACAGATTCAGTATTTTACAGATTTTAAAAATTCATATTTAAGAATTATACTTCTGGACAAAACACAATATTTAAACACCATAGTGATGCATATGTTTGTGTGAGTTTTTGGTGAATAAAAGGCACATCTAATACTAATGTATGAACAACAGAGAGTGTAAAACCTACAGCTGTTGATGTTCTGCTCTGAAAGGTTAATGAGATTCTGTGTTCATTTATATCTTAAAGATTTTCAATTATCCAGTTTTCTCCTTTGATTGGCGCCATGTTAGGGTCAATCTGGACTTCACACATTGAAGGTTTGAGTAATTCATTAGGTGCTGCACACTCATTTTTCTTGCTTGCAGATGACCAAATGAGGACTAATGTGGTCTCCTTGCAGTACCTCATAAATCCTGATTTGTATGACGTTGTGTCATAAATATTTTTAAATTATGTATCAGACCATATTACATTTTCTTCACATAAATTTGAAATCATGTTAAGCTGACTGTCTTTATGTGATTGAACTCCCCACATTAAAGAGTCAGTATAGAATTCAGATTTCAGTCTTTAATAGCTTATATTTGATCCTATCTCATGTCAAATTACTGGCTGAATGTACCAGATAGGACCAGTGTTATTCCTAGGTAATCACATGTGAATACAAAAATATATTAAAAGTGTCTGTTTTTCCTTGTTAAACTTTCCATAGTATTGAACCTATAGTTATTCTTTAAATTGGTTTTAATTTGTTACATTCAGTTGCGACAAAAAACAAATAAGCAGTACTGCAGAACCTCGTAGTGTAATTTTAAATATTGTAGAGTCATTTTAAATTTTATATTTGTAATTTTGTAAAACTGACATTTTTTCAAACTAGACCAGAAACTCCAAGTGTTTAAGGTAACTGTGTTACATAAAAATCTCGTGCATCTCTTGGGGTTTTAAGGTAAAAAATGTTTTTCCATTACCTTGAGTGTGACAAAATCTGAACCAACTTGTATATAAAATGCAACAATTTAGAATCGGTGGGCATTTAAAATACACAGTAAAGTCAATCTGAAAATATGACCTAGACCAGGGGTGTCGAACTCAG
>NW_015112914.1:513827-516602 GCF_001443285.1 Poecilia latipinna
GACAATCTTGCAGAAAATTTAAGTTGGTTTTTTTATAAGAGTGATGTAAAGCTTTGGCTGATTGCATTTTTCTTAATGGACACCAACAATGAAATATCTTGCTGACTTTGAAAAAAAAAATCCCAGTCGCTTCCCTTGAAGTGGTACTGAGACAAAAAAGTCACATTTATTTTACAGTTGCCATAAAACTGTGTGAACTTCACTGCGGAAACGTAGACGTTCAATAAATCATGGCTAAATGTTGTCATGTCACTATAACCATCACTGCCAAATGTGCTGCTGTTTGCGTTGTTCCTGCTTTGTTATACTTCATTTTATCACAGAATAAAACCGGTAACTCCCTCTTCTTAGTGTATATTAAATCATCAGAACCCATCATCCGATTCATACTTCATCCTAAGCCTTTCGCATTAACCAATCCCCTCACTCAGACAGATGGGGCAGGGTAAATGAGCATTCTGGGGGTTGGAAGTAGGATGTAGTTTTTCTACTGTGAGAACAATTATCTAGATGCTTGATATGATTTAGAGCTGTGAGGCTGCTGCATCCTGTGAGCCATTATAGATTTATCTAAGTAACTTCTTAATGTCTTTTTTGGATTGCATTCAAAACCTCTACAGATTTTTATCTTGCTTTTTGTCTTCACACTTTTCGTTATAATAACTGTCGGTCTTCCTCTGTGCACAAAAAATTGTGTCAGAAATCATTTGAAATGTTCAAAACTCCAATGTATAGGTGGGATATTTTAGTAAAATTAAAAATCATGGATGTAACTGATGATGTTAAAATAAATATGGTGTCACTTATCAACATTTATTAGAGAACTAATCATACACCTTTATAATTATAAGGAGATTATTCTGCATACACAAACTCTTAGTTTTTACAAAGTTTTAAATACAACTGAAGGCATTTATTATTGATGAGAAAAAGCTTACTTCTCTTAAAAAAGAATACAAACATGTTTTCCATGGCTTTTTTTGTAAAAAATATAGATGTCAGTCTTTCAGTAAATGTTTTTTACCTTTACATTGGACATTTTTCTCAGCAGGAAACAAAGTCCGCAGTGGTTTCTTTTCTGTTATCTTCACTTCATCAATGGAAAGTCTGAGATTCTTCTTCACTTTGCTAACCTCTGAGCCACAGCCTTGCTATGAGCTGGAGTTAACCATGGCATCATTAGCGTTCAGGTCAAGCCAGAGAAAAGCCCCTCTGCCTGTGTAAACATTTCACATTTGCTCAATGGTTTTATGTCTTTTACTGGCCATGGCTGTTTAAATAGATTGTTCTTGCTTGCGTCGTGTTTCTTCCTTTTGCACAGCAGGTGGAGTTTTGTCTTTAAATATAACAGCCAAGATCTGAAATAGAAGTACATGAAGCTCAAAACAAATGAACTGTAGTCACATATTTCAAATATTTTGATAGATATTTCAAGATGATTGAGCCCTACGATAAATAACAATGACACCACCTGTAAGAACAGCTTTAGTTTTTATTTTCCCTTCTGGCCTTGGCAGGTTTATTTCTCGTAGAGTTGGTATGTTATGTTGGAAGAATCAGATGATAACTCTGGACAAATTAGAATCCACAAAACAGTTGTTACCACAATCATGCCTTCTAAAAACCTCAAACCTGTGTAATTTCACTTACATATCACAGCTGTGTCAATAGGGCCAAAGTCTGCGGTTTCTCCTAAGAAAGAAAGAAATTCATAAACATGATGTTATGATTTGGCTTTGACACCTAATTTGGAACAGAGAATGGAGCAGAAGGCTAGAGGGCTGTGTAGCAACGTGGGTAGGAGGATTCTTCAGTGATGAAGAAAGAATGATTCGTTTTGTTTTAAGAAAAATAAATCAACATCATACTGAAAAATAATTCACTTCCAAGGCTCACAGTGGGTCAACTGTATATATCTGAGTTACAAACAATCTTTTGTTTTAAAGTAATAGTAGTTCCTTTTAGAAATTACCATTACAATACCACTGCATTTACACAGTTTTTTTAATTCAGTTTTTTTTAACCAAATATATTTGTCATAACAGCTGAGAACAAAATCAGTAAAAAGACTATTATTTTAAAAATGTCCAATTATACTGAGGAGTAAAATACAAATACAGAGGCTCTTGGGGGCTAAAGCTAATGCTGCCTTTAGAAACTGTTGGAACAATTTGAGTTGTTAATTTATGACTCTTAGCAATATGTTAGATGAAAAACACACAAAAGCAGGTTGCACAAGTACTGAGCAAAGCTCCAACTCAAACTGGTTGCAGTCAGAAATAGTCAAACCAAAGGAAGGATTTATTTATGCAATAAAGAATCAAAAGAACAAAATTAGAGACAAAACGCTCATTGTAGATTTTGTGCATAATAGTATAATGATATTATGACAAAGCAGGATCATTATTTTCTTTTTACCTCAAAATGAAATTGAAATAAATTTTATGGCCTGAAATTGAGTTGAAGGATAATTTAGCATTTGCGAACTCTATAATGACGTTGTAATAAACTTATTGTTTATCACACCTAAGAGACCTGAGGTACAGGAGGAGGGAGTTCATTGTTTTGACTCCATCTGTACGTCCCAGCACAATGACAACGAGGCACACGCTTTTCTGCTTGTTCATGTCACAAAATAAATAAATGCAAGACACATAAATAGGCCTGAAGGAATTTGACATTTGCTGAAAAATATCAAGGTCTCATTATTATGGCAAAGCAACTGTACTGCTAAATTACAGCTCTATTTTAAAAGCAAACAAGCTAAATTAATAC
>NW_015112914.1:520379-546775 GCF_001443285.1 Poecilia latipinna
TGTGTGTGTGTGTGTGTGTGTGTGTGTGTGTGTATGTGTGTGTAAGAGAAAACAGTTAATCTAAACCCGAGATTTCCATATAGCCCTTTTTGATCTTCTGGGAACGTGAATGTTTGCGCTTTTCACTTTTGTCAAAATCTTTAAAATGTCATCTTCTCCCAAGTGAGGAGAGACATTTCATGGTTTATAACAGCTCCCTTTCTGCCTTGTTCCTTATGTACTTTTCCTCCAAGAGCTCCAGACTTGCAGACATTCACAAGAGAACACAGACGGTGAAAATGCAACACAGATTTTAAAAAGGGAACAACAGCTTCCCCCTTGCCTTCATGTGACTGTCATTGGGATACAGGAGCTTTGTCAACTCTGGATGAGTGATTACTTCTCAGGTACACACACAACTGCATATAGCTCAATGTGATGCTTAACAAGATACTTTAGTTAAGACAAATGTGTAACACGAAGGCGCTCACCCACCAAATATTGCAACACTTCCCCCTGCTGGATCTGCTGCAGTGAGATGAGCAGATGAATAATTGGTGTTTTCTGCATCTCTCTGTCACAATCATTCATTCCTTCATTCTCTTAACATGTGATGCTCTGTCTATCTGTCTGTCCATCTGTCCGTCTGTCAAGTTCAATATCCAGACAAAATCTGGAATATTTTGGGGGACGAAAGACTTGAAGGACAAATTATGCCTGGGGTGGGAGCAAATGTCAGTAATTATCTACCTATTAGTATTGTGTGAGCCAGACATGTAGTTTGTAAAATAGTTGCATAGTAGCAGCGAATTATGTCCAAGTCTTAAGGACATATAGAAACACACAGCATGCTGCGGAGCATGCGCCATTTGCTTCCAGAAAATAGAAACCTGTAATCTTCAAAAAAACAAAAACTGAGAGACAAAAAGAGAGCGGCTGATCTTTAACAACCAGCGTGAGTTTATGTTGTGGAAAAGGTGGATGTGTTTCTCCATAGCTTATCGCCATCATCATATTCTGACTGTCTGAACAGCTTCAAAGGGTGCAGCTCATTTGTAAAAAATATTATGTAATGATCTGCATTCACACTGCAAAAAAGGCACAAATGACCGAATTGCTAAAACAATTAAATAAAATAATAATACAATAAATAAGAACTTTAAATAGCAAATATTTACAAGATAAATTAACGTAATTATGTAGTACGTTTTCAGTCATACTGACCAGTGAAGGCGCTTTACTCAACCAGTTGCACTCACTAAACTGCACACAGTCATATACTGATACACAGATTAGTAAGCAACATGGGGTTAAACATGGGGTGACAGAGGGACACTGGAATCAAACCCACAACCTTCCGACAAAAAGATGACTCCAGCCACTGAGCCACTGAGCCCCTGATTTACTTTTACCTTCTACCATCAAAAGTGTGCTATAAGAAAAATTTTTGTGAAATTTTTGATGTACAGTTTTTCATTAACATATTCTTTATGTATATTTTAACATTTCCTGGTGTCCTTGGTGATTTGGCTAATTTTGAATTGTCTTATTTTATTAGTTGTGCTCATCTTTTTAATGCTGTCTGCATTTTCTTTGTTTCTCGATTTTAGGCTGTAGCCAAAAAGATGAGGAATGCTAAAGAGTATTTAGTCAAATTAGAGAAAAAAAAAATCAGTTATCATATTTTACTTTTTAAACCAGATTAGAAAAAAAACATGCTACTTTGCATTTCATATGTTTTAGGGGTTTTTTTCTTGGCTCTTTTGTGATCTGTCTGTAAAGATGATTAGAAAACTTTGTGCACCACTGAAACAACAGTTCAGTTTGTTGTTTCATCATGTTTTAAAGAATCTGGACTGTTTCACTCAAAACTAGGTGGCAGTTCAAAAAGATATTCTTATTACTGTTTATATACAGGTGTAGGTTTGAGATGTAAACTTGGGCATATCAAGACTCAGATGCTGAGAGGGACTACAGGCAGAATCTGACAGAATGCCAGCCAAGCAGCAAAGTAGGTGGCAGGTTGCGTAGCAGTGTGAGCATTGGCTTTGTTACAGAGACTAAACAAGATTTCCACTGAAGGAAAGAAATGGTGGTACACAATTATTTTAGCTGGGAATTTTCTAAAGAACCTAAAGGATATTAGCCTCTTTTAATCATAGTAAACATATTTTACAAGGTTCAAAATAAATCAAATGAGATGCTGATTTAAATAACAAGTAAAAGATTTAATTCAGATTTTTATTTATTTATTTTTAGATATTCAGTGAAAATATCAACTACAAAATGATCCTTCCTCATAAATGTTGTACTGGATGTCTTCAAAAGAGGTCAGCTTCAGTTGTGAGCTAAAGCATGTTAGTAAAGCGTGTCTGTCTTGACTGCAGCCTGTTCACTCTTCACTTCTTAAGTCACCAGCAGTTCTCATCAGCCATTAAAGGCTGCTGTAGGGCGTATCCTCTTAGAGCGTTTGTTGGCTTGTGGGTATCAATTAATATTAATTTTCAGAGTGTAAGGCTGCTGCAGAGAAGCTTGGGGCTAATGATTGTTAGAAGGAGACTCATGGAGTTTAAAAGAGCCCCTTTTCACTTTTATCTTTCCAACTGTGAGTAAGCCAAGGCCATAACAAGATAATTAAAGTCTTAAAAAAATCTGCAAAAATACACATACTGGTAATCCTGCTTATTTTGATACATGCACAAAGTGACATAGCTTCCAGATGGATAAGAATCCATTTGACTTTACTATTTAATAATTTACATGAATTCACCGATAGATGTTTTAGCATGCTATGGGTGCTTTGGGTAATGATATGAGATGTACTGTAAGTTCAAATAGTACTGCAGCTTGATTTAAGCTGGACTGGTCTGCAGAGGTTCCTTGTTGAGGCCACAAATCTAAAAAAATGATGCTTTTTCCAAGTTCAGATGATTGTTGGTTTGCACATTATCCAATGTGAAGACAATGACAGAAATGAAGTTTATCATTTAAGATTTGTGCATCAGACCTACAATTAAAAACAAACAAACATATTTATCTGAAGCGTACATTCAATTATTGCTTCTGATTGTACTTTACTGGTCAAATACAATAATATTCAGTTGTTTTTTATTGATTTAAGCTTTTGCAGTTGTAACAATCCTGCCTCAAAATTAACTATATTTTGAGCTTGTACATTCCAAGTCAGTTAAGGTTTTTTTATCTGGAAGTCTGTCAGTTTTGCAGAGTAATCCATTGTGGAAAACAGGCCAAATGTCTTTCTACAAATTCAAATGCAGAAATGTGGATGGATGAAATTGGTATGTAGAGCCAAACAAGAAAAAAGAAAAAGTTATGCTTAGTGATTGAATTTGATACTTGTGCCCTTTGAGTGGCTATTTATCTTCCAGAATGGATGGTTTGAAAGGGGCATGTCAGGGTAACAAGATATGATTGAATGGGAATGTTTGGCTGAACAGAAGTGAGGCCTTGTGAGCTAGAGACCTTGTTACAGATAAGCATGGTTACTGTAGGTTCTAACAAGGGCCAGAAGGTTTTGTAAAGAGAAGGACAATTTGGATATGGGGACAGATGGAGAAACGTAGGGAGAGGAAGGGCAAAAGAAATTAAGAAAACTTGTGTGGAAAGAATAAAAACGCAAAGTTTCATCAGAAGAGTAAAACAGTTCAGATCAAACAAGGCATGAAACAAAGTAAGGTGGGGCTCACTGTGACTTTGCACTTATTGAAGGGTGTAAAAGGGTGATGTTTACTTTGAAATGGGTCTTCTATTTCAAAAGCTTTCTGTGCAGACTCATCCTTCTTAAAATATATATATTTGTAAATGTTTTAAAACTAGCTGACTTCTTTTCATTTTACAAATATGAACAACTTTGTGTTGCTGTTTCACATTAAAATCATTATCAGTGTGTAGTACTGTATGGACTATGGTAAACCTGGAGAGGTTATCTGATGCCAGTGCAGTGATTTGTAAATAATATTTTAGACTGTTAGGCAAAGGTGAAAGAAAAATTCATCTATAAATGATACATTTAAAATAGATTTAGCTGAATAAATCCCTCAATCAAAAGTCAGAAAACAAGTTAATTCCACATTCAATCCACTTTCAGTTTAAAAGAACAGGCTGCACAAGGCGATTTAAGCTAAATAAATTGCCACTCTGTTGTCTGGTATTAAATATAGCCACAGATTTCAATAAGCTTGAAACCTTTCTTGATTTAAGTATGCTTGACTGGGAAATGGAAAACACATAAATGTAATTCAATGATGGTAAAACAGCCACTTTTAATTATATTATGTAACTGGCATTGCGTAAGACAAATCCAGCAAACAAATTAAATGCATATCCCTCAAAATGGAAACCAATTTAGTAGGTGACACAGCTGCTTTTATCTTAATAAAAGTCTAGCAAACGTACTCAGATGTGTAAGAACAGGAGGCGTTATTGTTTTGGCTAATGTCTCCGAGGACTGAATTTGAAAAGTATAAGTTTAGGAATCATTTAAGAAATCTTAGTTTCCACATGAATCTGTGTTGACTCAATGTCTTTTTCAAGGTGGTCTCAAGACTTTTCAGTCCTACTGACATTTCCAAGTCAAGTAAACAAAAGTTCTGGCAGATAAAGAAGCTTTCATCGCCAGTTTAGCCAGACCCTGAGACAACAATGAAAAAAGAAGAGCAAAACAGGGAAACAGATTAGAAAACTGTAAAAGCTAGAGAAATAGATTATGAAGGTTGAAGTAGACAATTTTACAAGACTTATGACTTCAGTGTGATAGAGAAGACAAATGGAGACAAGAAAGTTGGAGGTACATTGTGGGCAAGAAATATGGTCAAATGGAAGCTCAGTCAAAAGCACTGGATATGGACTATGATGAAGTCTTTGTGTTGTGGAAAAAAAGATATTTGTCAAGCAATGCTAGGTAAAACTCACTCAGTCATGACGTGTGTTTAAGTGGACCCATATACAGATAGGCTGAGGCTGTGAGATGCTTTAAAGATTTTGTGAAAAAATAATGAACAAAAACTTACAAAAGAAAAAAAAAACATGGGAGTACAGGGAGCCAGAGGAGAACAAAAAACTTCAGGACCAAACATGCAAATCATATTTTATTTATCACTACAGAAGGGTTCAGTGAATGCTCATATGGAACCGGTGGGTTCGGTACCTCAAAAGAGGTTAAGAACCTCTGAACTAAACCTAAGAAACATAACTAAACTAGAGACAGGAAATAAACTAGATTCACTAATAATGACTGGAATAAAGTAAAACAGAAACTAAACTGTTCTAATCAAAGAAAGAGAGTAAGGAAGGTGACAAGTTAGAGAAAAGGAAAGCATAATATAATCATTAGACTATGCATTACTGAAGTCATAATTTCCCACTGCAGATTCTTACATATGTTTTAGATCAGCAAATGTAATATATTTTTTTCTTTTCCCTGTTAGTCTCATGTAAACAATGAGACCAGGGCCTCATTGACAAATGGTCAGCTGCTCAGTCACCATCATTATCTTTAGTGAATATACAAAAACTTTAATGAAAATACACAAGTCAACAAAAATGAAAATAGAAATCACAAAAGTGTCAGCAGTTCCTCCACATTCTAACTTTAAACCTGACTGAGCTTTGTGTGGTTTCCATTGGTAACAAGATGATGTTATTTATAGAACTAAGTAATCTTCATATAAATCTGTACATAAGGTTATCCAAAAAGTGGAGACACAAACACCAATAAATGATGGACTTGCGTTACTCCATCTTAGCATCCTAAGCAACATCCTCATTCCATTATCATACGCTGCTTTGAGTTTCTGCATACTGCTTTGCTTCTACAGCCTCCACAAGAAAGTAAAAATAGACACTTTCACCAAACACATCCTGAACTTGGTACAAGCATGTTGGCTTGTGCATACTTTAAACAACGTTGTCTGTAAATGTCTGGGTCATCAGTCAGACCAGCAGTTATATAATGCCCTTGGTATTTATCAGAAGCAGACACTTCAAGAACAGCATCAGATAAAGAGAAGTCAGGAAGTACCAGCTTCTCATCCCGCTTATTTTTTATAATAGTGCATTGTACATAATGCCATACTCCTGACCATATTGTGAGCAGGTCCTCAATAAATTTTGAAGACCAAAATAACCAGATCACCAGCATACATGAGGTGGTTAATTATGGTCACACCCTGTCCCACAGTTTTGCACCCACTAAAATCATCCATGTATATGTTAAAAAAGAGGAGACAGAATGCTTCCTTATCTAACCCCCGTTTGTTAATTTAAAGGGAGCTGACATACTGTGTAAACAAGCAAGATGGAAGAAAGGGAAGCACACATCTAAAAATAAACTTAGAAAAGATAAAACTTAGGAGTGAGAAGAGTTGCTAAAACAGGCTGCCTGTTCCTGTGGCTCTGGAAGTAGAAAATAAAGATATTTATTTAACTTGCTCTCAAATGATCTAATGTTGTCAATACAGCATTAAGATGGAAAGACATCCATGTGGTCCTCACAATGAAGTTACAACTAACATAGTTAGTTCATGTTGTTCTGATCAATTAACTGCCTGTAATCACCAAACATCACTGGTTAATTATCAACCACATCTTTCACAGTAAAAATGTGCAGCAACTGCAGTCTGTTGTTCAGATACTGGCTTCTTTTCACTGTTTATTACCTGAAATAAAAATGTTACTAAGACTCGAGTCACAGACAAGGAGAGCAAGTCAAGTCTTCAGGGCAAAAGTCTACATCAAGCTGGAAAGTTTGTTTTTTTTTATCTTTGCCACTTCACTGCAAGTCAGAGTTTGAAACTTAAATTGCCATTTCTGTATTTATATAGGGAATTTTTAAAATATGTAGACAAAAACAGTCACTGTGGAGGTTTATACCATTTTTGAGGACAAGATGTAGAGCAATCAGGCATTCTGCACAGTTATATTTTTGTTACTTTCTTCAATTAGTTGTACAAGTTGAGTGAGATTAATCACAGATTCTTGCTGCTGGCCAAGCAATCCACAGAGTCTTCTACAATGTAATCGGAAAAGAGACAGGAGGAAATCGGTGGAAGTGAGCTGCTGAAAAAAAGAAGAATGAGCAAGAAAGGAGAAGACCAGTAGAAATCATGGGAGATGTGAGTCACTGATATGGTTGCTGCTTAGAATTTATGCCCTGAAGAAAAAACATGACTCAGTAAACCTTGGGTGTGAGTGAGAAAAGAGTGTTGATTTGAAATCTTGTTGACCTGAAGAATCTAATACACTAATTTGGACATTTTAAATTCTTAATATAATTGATTAAAGGAAAAATGAAGGTATCAATAATATTTTTAGAATTATTTTTGCAAAAACTGTATTGTGTAATGTGTCCACATCATTTAAGACTTTGTTTGTTGGGTTCATGTTTGACAAAAAATCATTTTAAATCAATCAAATGGTCCCACCTCTAACCCTCGACTCCAAACATTCCCTTAAAGTTTGTTGTAAAACAGACAGATTTAAGGGCCTCCTCCTATGTTTTTGATGTTTTTTTATTTACTGTATTATATTGCCACATACTGGGCTCATATAATTGCAATAACATGTTCAGTTGAATATGTGGACACAGACCATTCCAGAAATTACACTGTGCTATTAAGATAATTGAACAATACAAACAAAAGAAAATTTTTTTAGAACTCCATTTTTTATTATTTTTCATCTATAATGTCATTTAGCTTGGCATATTTTATATACAGTTTTGTACCTCACATCTAGGATATAGGTTGACTGTTGCAAACGTTAAAACGCTGCATTAATTAGTAGCATATTCATCAGATCATGTTCTGTACCCATATGATGCTCTTACAGAATACAGGATTGCTGTAACCTAATTTAATGCAGTAGAGGAAAAACAATTATTTATGATGTAATTTTATTTTATTTTTTTCAATTTTAAGATATATAGATATAAAGATAGTCCACTTGTCCTCATGTTTTGGCAAAAGAGAGGTTAGGCTCCAGTTTCTCGGTGTTCCTGCAGAGGTGATAGTGGTTTGACAAATGCATGGATCGACCTTTTTATTGAAACTAGGACAGGGGTCTCCAAAGTCAGTCCTCCAGGTCCACGATCCTGCATGTTTTAGTTCTTTCTTTAGTTCTCTCCCTGGTTCAACACACCCGGATCAAATGATGGCTTGTTAGCAGGTCTCTGCAGAACAATGACATGCTGAAGAGGAACTAAACCATGCAGGACACTGACCCTTGAGGACTGACTTTGGAGACCCCTGAACCAGGAGATAAACAAAACCACTTCTAAGCTGTGCATCTGTCAAAAGTTATCCAACCAATGCTTTGGTATCTCTAATCCGAGATCAGGAAGAAAAAGTTTATATGCATTTGAAGCATTAAAGGTTTTCATGACACACCCTCTACACACACACACACACAGATGGGAGATCTTACAAAGAAACAAAAATCCACTGACAGAGGTTAAAGAGGAGAAGAACTAAAAGACTGTTAAAGGCAACTCTCTCTCCGCTTCTGCCAGGCAGAGGCAGCTGTATTACATAAGACTCGGAGGGTTTGGTAGCTCACATGCTTTTAAGGAAGAAGCACACGTTCCAGTGCACCTGAATTCTCATGCAAGGTAGATGAATACATGAATCAGGTGAAGGCTCATAAGCCAAAGCGGCAAAAGCAGAAGCTGAACAATTACCAAGAAAATAAAAATTCTGTGTTGTGCAAAATGGCTTATTTTTCTTATTTATACAGTCATTTAGAATGTCTTTAGCAGATGTTACTCCATTTAACAGTGTTGTGAATCGTATTAAAAGTAATTTATTTATCTTAAAACTACTAAAGTTTAATATGTGATAATTACACTATTGAATTATAAGCAAACTGCAGTGGCTCCAGATATGTGACTGTTTGCTTAATCAGATGGTCTAACAAAACTCTCTCTTGAATGGTGGGA
The DNA here is from genome assembly GCF_001443285.1 of Poecilia latipinna. NCBI lineage: Eukaryota > Metazoa > Chordata > Actinopteri > Cyprinodontiformes > Poeciliidae > Poecilia > Poecilia latipinna. Next base: position 529,312 of record NW_015112914.1, read on the forward strand.
TGTCCCATCCACAAGTCTGCAGTCAGAGAACTGATGGGTGAGTTGTCTTTGGTTGTTCTGCACAGACTGTTGCAGCTGTGAGGCTGACACCATCTGGGCCTGCAGCCTGGTTCCGGTTCAATCTCTCAAGCTGCCTCTTCATCTGACTTCCAGAGACAGACGGGTGACATAGGAAGCAATGGGCACAGCAGAGACTCCTGATTTAGTTGAGGACAAATATGTTAAAGCAGAAGGCTCCAATGCTGAGCTGAAAGATGAAACAAGTGACAGAAAAGATGAGTCAAAGGACTGAGGGATGTCAGCTTGGCTGGGGACAGGAGAGGAGGATGCTGAGTTTGTTCCTGAACTGAACCTGTTGAAGAAACTTTGTGATCTTCTTCACCCTGACCACACGTTTCTGATGTTGCTTTTCTAGATCTACCTCTTGCACACTTACTGGCATTAACTTTTTATCAATGATTCCCTGACTCCCTTTCTGAAAGCTCTGTTTTCCCCTTTTTAGCAGCTCAGGTCACTGGGGAAGCATCTCACTTTTTGTCATGGCCCGAGTTCTGTTTTGTTTTCCTTTTTCCTTTTTGGTTTGCCTGCTGCTTCCTTCCCTGTCCACCAGATGTCACCGGATGACTGAGCCCCTGGAGAGATGCGGTGCCAACCCCGTAGGCACACCTGTGTCTAATCTGGAGCTGGCTGCTGTGGTGTATTTATGGAGCGTCTGGCCAACACTCCAGTGCCTGAGTGTTGCCTTCCATGGGTGTTTCCCCGTGTTTGCCGAGTTCGTCAGTGAACGCTGTCCTTCCCTGATCTCCCTGTGAGCCACCTCCACGACGCCATAGGTCTTACCTATCGGACGCCATACTCCGTGCACTTACCTTCTCCTGATCCACCCCTGCGGACTCACCTTGAGACGCCACCAGCTACCCGCAGGTCGCCCTAGCCCCGGGAGCTATATTAGACCTGGACCTCCGCCAGCGGCTCTGTCCGTCCACAGCACACTTACCTGTCCGCCCTCCAACGCTCTCCGTCGACTCAGTCTGCCGGAACCTGGAACCCACGCCTCTGCAGCAGGTCTGCGCTTCCACTCTCCCTTCCTGAAATCAGACGTTCTGATTCCTCTTACCAATCTCCGACCATCGTCCCCTTACCCCTTTCCCTTTAAATAAACTTATTTAACTGATTTTGTTCTCCTGAGCGTGTTCTTGCATGTGGGTAAGAAAACTTGAACCCGACATGACACTTTTCTGGTAGGAATAGTGTTGTCCACAAAGAAGCTCATATAGGCAGTCACTCACTGAATTAATATATTAATGTCATTAATAAGTATCTTTGAAAACAGTTCTGCTTTGTTTTACAGGCATTTTGCTCAGTTTAGCAAATTTTTCTGTCTCGTTCAAATGGCAGACCAAGTTTTACCTCATGTAAAGGATAGAATAATTGTTTATAAATTTCTAATCTCCATACATTGTATTACTTACACTTGATTTATTCACTGTTGAAATATTCATCTAAGCCACATGTGTCAAACTCAAGGCCCGGGGGCCAAATCTGGCCCACCGCAGCTTTTTATGTGGCCCTCGAGACTCCAAATTACATCAATAAGTCCCTCCAATTTTTCACAAATCTGCGAAATTGACACAAAATCAACAAATCTTTATATATTTTTTTTCTGATTTCACTGCAAATTTTTCTAAAATTGGTCAAAAACATTGAGTTGAAGTTTCAATGTAAAGCCGTCTCAGCTTTACTGGATGTCAAGTTATAGTAGGTGATTGATACAGTGATAAATAAAAAGTTTAACATCATACATTAGTGCAAATATTGTAAAAAAAAATCCTTGCAAATATTTCTAAATTAAAGCCACAAAGTCTGTGATTTTGATTGTAAAAAACACAAAAACAATCACAAAATCCTGGAGAGACTGATCAGTGTGAAAAGATGTTCAATATTACTTAATTTTAATTGAATGCTAAAACAAGCAGTTAATTATTGATACTTTAACAGTTGAATGATTTTATTGATACATTCTGGCACAAAGTTTTGTTACCACCGAGACAAATCTTTGGTAACAAAATAAGTATTTTCATTTTAATTTTCTTTTTCTGTTAAATTGCCTGTGTGGTAAACAGTAAGAAAAACATTTAGTGTAACTTGTGGAGTTTTCAGCTTAATACTTAAAAAAATGAACATGTGGAATTTCATGTTAATAATAAATAATTTTACATCTGTCTGGTGATCCACAGAAGCAGACAAACCAGTCATTTGTTTTCTTTTTATTTAAAGACTAATGCAGAGAATCAGGATTTACAGGGCCATATCATAACCAAAAGAAACAAAAAGAGAACATTTACAGAAGGTTACCAAATCATCTACATCAATCACAACCCTCTATCAGTATCACTGAACTACCAGCATATGTACTGCATGTGGATATGTGAGCTTGTGTGCATTTTGTGTGTTTATAATGTCCATATAGATTCAATCTTGTTCTGTTTTCATTCACCCTAATCGACCTTTTGTGCTTTAGAAAATTACTACATTTGAAGTTCTTTTCAGTGAAAATTAGAATATATTATGTTTGATAAAAATACAAGAAAAAAATATTCCAGTAGGAATCTAGGAATAACCAAAAGACTCATTGTTGGAAAGCATGTTTGCAATGATGAAAACCGCCATGGACCCGTAAGGATGTGATATTTACATCATGAAATGAGTGAAGGTAATAGGAAGCTCATGACTGTACTGTGTCTTATGTTTCACATTCTGAAATGTAACAAAACCAGACCTGGCAAAAAAGAGACAATAATATATACTTAGACATGGTATTTAATCTTTGTTTTTTTTCCCTCTTTGAATACTATGCTTCTGGTGGAAAACGTTCAAGCTGTAGAAAATTCACATTTATTCTCTCATTTTAACATGTAAGGTCAAAAACTATGTTGGATTTAAAAGTACTTTTGATTTAGGAAATTAAGTGAATAACATTAATACTGTTTAACAAAAAAGTAAAAGAAAACATGTTTGCCTCCCTTCATTTTTGTACAAAAAAGAAATCATTCTAGAACTTGAACACACATTTTTAGACAAAGAAATCTTGTTACAGTTTTGCTCCTGACTTTTTCGGCTCAATCCTTTTATTGCACAACTCTGGAGAAAAAGTGCAATTGGCCATAAAAGCCATTTTCCTCTCAACCAAAGACAAATCTGAAGCACAAACAAAAGAGATAATCCACTGTGTTCTTCAATGTCACCCTGTATGGCCATTTTTGGAAGGAAAAAAAAAAAACAAGCTAAAAGCTGGTATAAAAGCTAAGCTATTTTCTTTTCATTATAATTTGTAAATCTAAAGCTTAATGGTTATGGAGAAAAAGGTCAATGAAGCAGTTCAAAGTTGTCTTTGCATAGCACGAAGCCAACTACATAAATGTAATGTTATTGTTCTTTTTAAATGTGCAAAATGCATAACAATAAATTCGTAATACAAACAATATTCATCATTTTCTCTTCTAATATCTTCAATAATATAATCAAATGCTGTATGTTTATGTATTTTACATATGTATATATATTTATATATATTTCTTCATGATAATAAACATAAATACATTTTTTTTTAGAATTCTAACATCTTTGTACAACTCTGTATCCTGAACCTTACATCCCTTGGCCCTCTGCATGTAGGTAAAGTGGCCGTGAACAGTGGACTGTCTGCATATGCTTGCTAAAGTCTTCCATTCAGGGATAAATTTAGTAGTGATCATAACCGTGATGCAAACATAATGGAGAAAGCACTAATCTCTTCTTCGGATTCCTTCTGGCAGCAATGTGATCTTTTAACAGCACAACACAAAAATGTAATCCCCTGCAAAGTGTTCATACACCTTAAACCTTTCCACAGTTTGTCACGTAGCGACCACACAGTTTAATGTATTTCAGTAAGACTTCATGCGATAGATGAACACAAGTGGCTCATTTCTGAAGCAGAATATAACAGTTGTTTGTTACCAAGAAATATTTTGTGTGATGCAAAAGCATTCAACTCCCTTTACACTGATTACCCTAAATACAATCCAGTGCAGTCATTTTTTTTCAGGAGCCATCTAATTAGCAAACAGACTTCACCTGTGTGTTTAATGTCATTACAAACCAAGCTGTTTTTGAGGCCTTGGAGTTTTGGAACAAGCAACAAGGAACACAACAGGTGGGTCCAGGAAAAGGTTGGAGTAAACTCTATGCCATTACCATGGTGAAACATGGATATGGCAGTTACTTCCTTACATACTCACATTGTGATGTGAGGATCTATGTCTCCTGAAAAATGTGGGAAGATGGTCAGAGTAGTTGAAAAAATAAATTGCAGTAGAGGAAGAAAAGCTAATTGAATGCAAAAGCACTCAAGAGTTGGCTGGATGCACCAAGTATCTGTGGCAAGACTGCAAATTACTTTTCATAGACACTCATAATCCATTCTGATTAATCTTGAACTACTTTCACAAAGGAGTTGAAAAGAAATTGGCTCTATATGCAGATCTAGTATAGACCTAAAACATTTAACAAAATATTAATTTTGAGGGGGCTGAATACAAATGCATGTCTGAGTTTAAATAAAAACGTCACTTTCCTTTTATTTGAAAATTATGCACTACATTGTGTTGGTCTATCATGTAAAGTCTCAAGGAATGCCTTAAAGTTTGCTTGCACAATAAAATGTAAAAATGTTCAAGGGGTATTGATGTTTTTGCAAGAGATGGCTCTCCACGGTTCTTATATGTGTGTGTGGCTTAATTCAATCCCATGTAAAATACATTCAGCACAGCACACTGAGAATCCACAAAGCAGCGCTGTGGTACTCTACATTTTGTCAAAGAAGGTCAGAATTGAAGCCAAAGGCTTCACAAAGCAAGATGGTTACATAAAGCCTGGTATTTTTACCCACATATCAAAAGTATTTAATAAATGTCCATGCCCAGCACAAATGAAACTACAAGTACAGATGGGTCAGTGTAAAGCTACAATGGATATCACCCCCAGACTGAGTGTCAGGTTCAGGTCCTAAGAAAAGCCCTTACTAATAAATATTGCTACATCAACATAATTAAAAATTGGACTGTTTAGAAACCTTTACATGTCACGTCAGAGGAGAAGCCTTTCCTAAAAGCCTGTCTTTTTAATTTAAAAGAAGAAAAAGAAGCAAGCAATGTTCAAACCCAAACGAAAACATTCTTTCCACTTTATGTTGTTTGGAAGAGGGATTGACATCATGCTACAAAAATATATTCATCTTCAGCACTATCGTTGAACTACAAGACAAGTCCTCTTTGCGAAACACAGCGCCGGCTAACCTAAGATTACAGTGCCACTTCAACTCATTGTCTTTTTCCCCCTTTTGTCTCTTTCGTTCTCTGTCCCTGTCTCTCGCTGTTGCTCACCAAACAAGCAGCAACAAAATGACTCCAAACGGGGCATGTGATACTGAAAGGCAGTGTAGCTGGTACTTTCTGAGTATTATGTCTCAATTTTCTTTCCAGTGAATCTGGAAACTGTAGTAAACGTGGTCAGCGTGGGGATTCAGTGGGATGGAAATAAAGACGTGCCGCCCATCTACAAATCCATCACAGCTTGAATTCTGGAAATGATAAAGGCACTTCTCCTCCATCTCAATGTGCCCCACCACATGCTAACTAAACTTTTCTACAAATGCTGTATTAGCAAAGGAGGTCCCAGCCTAAAGACTCCAACAGAAACAAAAAGTAAACAAAAATATTAAATAAACTTGATGTCATGTTTAATTCAGAAAATTTGCAATGGTTCTAGATTGTTGCCTACAACTTGCCATCATTAGAAAAGATTTTATTGGTGCATTTGGTGTGGCCACAAACACCCAGCTAAACAGTGTTTAAATTCAGTTAAACCAATTTAGCATGAAATGTAGATTAGGTGAGAAACAGTCACTCAAAAATGAATGAACTCAGTTTATGCTCCATTTGTGAAAAGAATCAGAATGAGAAACCATTGATTCAGCTAAAACCCCGTTAGTTACACTTTGCAAAGCTTAATCATAATAAAGACATCTCTAACACTTGGTAGTATTTACAATGCAGTGAAATTAAATCCATATATCTTCAGTTCTGAGCACAGATGATTTAAACTTTGTATGTTTTGTCCTCTAAATAAACTGTGTCCACTGAGACATGTTTTATTGCTATTGCAGAAACAATAAAATATTTTTTTTTCAAGAATGACACAATCTAATAAACATTCTACCTAGAATGGAAGATATATTTGAAAAAGAATGAGCGTTACACTGGTGACATCAAATAACCCAAGCCATCAGTCAACACGGGTCTAATTTTTGAATAAATAAATAGAAATCATAAAATTTCCTGCCCATGCATATTCACAGGTGCCTCTTTACTGTCTGTAATTCCACATTTTAAAATAGGTTAAAGAAAACAAAGAAACAAAAAAGGGAGACACTTAAGCAAGAAAACAAACAAAAACACTGCCCCAGGAAAAACTTGGGCTATGAAGTGGTAGAATAGCATTGTGTTGGTTAGATATTTTTAGTAGCATTTTGTAGTAGCATCCTCTTGGACCTGAACGATACCCTTTCAAAACTCTGAATTTATCTTTTTTTTTTCTATATTGTTTCTTTTGAAATCTTCAAAATTTAGATAAACACAGAAGCAATGCAACAACTGGGTATTCAAACCAGAGTGGACGCAATGTTTATCTCAAAATAACCACTTTTTTGTAAAAGGATTAAGAAAAAAAAATAAATCAAAAAGACAAAAAGATGAATTAGGTGTGATTGACCCCCTGCAATTTGGGCTTCTTATTCAAGTAGGTTGCCCAGTAGACCAAGTTAAAGGTTCCAAAGAGCAGAGGGAAGGCTATTCTGGCAATCCTGTCTATCTTGCTCACACTGTTAAAGGTCTTCTTGGCCTCAGGGGGTTTGGATTTCGGCTCCTCTTTGGGCTCATCTGGGGGTGGAGGAGCGCTTTTGGCGATTGTGGCTAATCCCGGGTTCCTGGCAGGATTGGGTGCGAAGGGTGTAGCAGTGGTAGGCGGGTAGGCCGTTGTGTTGTTTTTCTTCAGGAGAGATTCCTTCTTCTTCTTTTGCTGATTGCGGTTTTTAGAGAAAGAATTGGGGGAAAAGCAAAAGCATATCAAGACTTCAGTTTACAAAGAAATTACCGGTTTTAGATAGATTTTTTCACTGGGTAAGAAAGGGCAATAAATTATAACACTCATTTTTCATTATGTAAAACATATTATATGTAGTTACTACACACAAACCTTTGTTTATAAACCTCGGTTTCTAGTTATAATGACTTTCTTAATGCTAATTAAAACATATTTAGGAAGATTAGAATATCATATCGGACCAATAAAGAAATATTGTTAACACAGAAATGAGGGAATATTAAAGGTTATTTTCAGGAGGTAACTTGAATTTGCCAAAAGAACCTAATCAGAAAATACAGACCAGTTTACTGAGATCTACTTCTGATTTAGACGGTTAAAAGTACCAACAAATGAATAAATTGTGAAATAAACAGTCAAAAAATGTAAATAAATACATTTAACTTAATGTTTATATCATGTAAGACGAGGACGTGTTTCCTTCTTTTGCCGTTGTTTTTCTTTTTGTTTTGTTTTTCTCTTTTGTCATACAAAAATGTTTCTGAATGTCAAACTAATGGAATATCCCAAATATCAGCCGACCAGTAAAGGGTAAGGCTGAACACGGTGTGTGAATACAGCACTGTGAAGCATTTAAACAAATACTGAAATAACCTTATATCCTTCGTTAAGCATATAATAACGACGTCTAATTTTAAGAACAATCTTTTAAACGATTCTAAGATGATAGAAAAGTATTTATCTTTTGGGTTTGCTCTCTTTTGGCTGGAGGATACGGTGTTTAGTGCTGCTAACTGCAGCATGCAGACAAGTAGAGCAGAAAGCTCAGGATAAACACTAAACTATTAATGTTCATGTCATGTTTCTGAAATAGCACTTTCTATTAGATGATGTGCAGACTGTAACAAAATGTTCTCCGTCTGAACTAAGTTACAAAGCAATTATCAAAAATGATTAGGTCTTTAAGAAACATTTCTTAAAATGCTTGTGTGAAGGTTTTGAATTTTGACTAACTAGATATGTTCAGCTGAACACATACAATATTTTTTTTAGATTTAATATAGCAGTAGAATATTTTTTCATCTTTTATTGCAACATCATCCAGAGATGAAGGGAAAACAACACAAAAAAAACATTTGCTAATACAGAGAGCCGTTAACATTGAATAAGTACCTTCTCAGGGACCACACTTTTTCCATCCCAAGCATAACCCCTCTTGGTGAAGTAGTTGACTGTGGCAAACTCAATGAGGGCAGAGAAGACAAAGGCGTAGCAGACGGCGATGAACCAGTCCATAGCTGTGGCATAGGCCACTTTAGGGAGAGAGTTCCTGGCGCTTATACTGAGAGTAGTCATGGTCAGGACAGTGGTCACTCCTGCAGGGAGATAAAACGATGAGAATGATGACCGTTATGTGGATTATAAATGCATGAAGAATGTCAGTTACAAACAGCGTTTAAAAGGAAATAAAACAAAACGAATTTAATCGTAACTTTGATTGCGACATTGTTCAGAAAGCAAATGGTTCGTAAAGTATCAACGTTTTGGAAGCTGGCACATGAATTTACTTGATCAAATATAAAAACAAGCCAAGTATATAAGCAGCTGACACAGTCTTGGCATTGTATTATGGAGATGTTCAGATGAAGATGGAAAGCAGACACAGCATTGAAAAGAGATGAGAATCAAGCAAAATTATGTAGAAAATAATGATCAGGTTAGATTAAACTGTACAGGTCAGCGTTCAGACCCATGTGATCATTAATCCAGCCGTCATAACAAAACCGTTTTACACTCACAAAAACATGCATCTTCCATAAACTTCAAGAACACAATGTTGACTTGCTCCCTCTTATATCCTGCCTATTATCAAAGGAAAGGATATGTAGAGATGCCAGCTTCACATATCAATTTTCACGATGTTAAAAAATGCAGACTTCCACCTGGTTTAACAGACGTTTCTGACTCCCTTCCAGCTCACTAGGAATGTATGTTTGTAATTTATACAAGAGAAAGCACATATGATTCATGACTAAACTCACTAAGTACCAGAGATGAAAAACACACTTACTCCCATCCCCTCCACCCGAAATTAAGACCTTCAGACAAGACTTATCTAATTATGCAACTACAAAACAGGGTTAATAAAAAAAAATATTCATTTTGAAATAAAATGGCTTGGCACAAAGTGCAGTGTGTCAAATCTAGAAAATCATATTGCTCTACTAAATCAGCCACGCAAAGGTATGATGAGACATTATTAAGCAGTGGAGTAAGTGGGTCAGACCGTATCTAATAGAGCAGTGCTCATTTTAGAACAGCCAACTGCAGATGTTTAGACCCCGAGTAAAATCAGTCCGAACAATCATGAGGAACAGCTGGCTTCAGATGTTATAAATACCGATCCACACATGCTGCATGTGGATGACATATTATCTTATAAAATGAGAAATGTGTTTTTCTCTCAAACAGTTCTCTATTGTCAGCAAAGAATGATTTGTTTGAAACAGAGCCTCAACCCCCCCACCGCAAACAGCACACAGTTCTGATGTATGACCAGTTAAGTCTTGCATTTGTGAGCATCAAATAAGTAGGTCAAATATATTTATTGAACCGATTTTTTTATAGCTACCTTTTTATGTGAGTGAATACTCAAGGCAGTCGTTCAGAAAATTATTTGCATCGTTTGAAGGAGACCACAGTAAGGAATAACAGGTTGCCTTGATAACAAAAGCAAGGACATATCTTCTTATAGAAACATTGTTGCTGTATTAAAATAACTTGATTACAGAATTCATACACAAGTGTGCTCAGGACAGCACCAAGTACTGAGCTGTTATGTGCAATCTTGATTTCCTGACAAATGGAAACATGTTTGCAAAATGTTGCTGCTTTCCAGCTCATTAAGCTGTAAACATCTAATGCTGGGCTTGGTGCAGCTTCATCTAGGTTGCTGCTGCATTTCAGATTTTTTTTGTTAATATAAATTAGATAATCCACAATGTGTGTCGAGAACATCACATTAGGATGTACAATAATTAAAGCTTGGGGTAACAGTTGAAATAATTTTAAATATGGAAACAGTGTATCAAAATGTTCTGGCTGACTGCGGCTCTTCCACAGAGCGGCCGTTTGAACAGCAGAACATTCCCTTTTGGACAGATGCCAGGGAAAAGGAATACCGCCTCGGTTTCAACCAGGAACAGCTCCACCTACATTTCACCGTGTTGGAAACAGGATTTACAGGAAGGCATGGAAGTAAATAATTTGAAGGAAAAGTTTGCTCACACTCACTAGTATACAAAGCCATGAAAATGTATTCACACGTTTTAAAAATGTTCAATAATTATCACACTCTGCCGTGTATTCTGTTGGGATTCCACATGAGAGACAAACATAAAGTAACACATAATTGTGAAGTGGAAAAAAAAATTATACATCCTTAAAGTATCACAAGTATCACAAATTAATGTAACAGTTAATATTAAAACACAAATTATTTTGGACAGTAAGAATAAGTGATGTTGCCATCACAGTTATTATGTAACGTTGTTTTTTTTATTATTTGTAAGTGAAGTTGCTAAATCTGGTAGATTTTCTAAGGAGAAATTATTTGATGTTTGTGTTTGTGTGCAAGTGCAGTAATTTTTCACAATAGGACCAAGTATTTCTCTCCTCTTCATCCCGCCTACATACTTATGTGAAAGTAGGAAAGATGGTGTTGGAGGTTGTTTTTACTCTTTTTTTACTAACTTACTTTTTCAACTCCTCTCATGTAACAGCATTGCTTTTGTTCCTTTTTATTTGAACATTTTGTCTCTTAAACTAAGCAGTTGATTTACATTTGGGCTTTACATGACTCTCAGCTGAATTTAAAGCCAAATACTAATGAAATGTAAGTATTTGATTAAGATAGACTTCCTGAAACATACACTCTTTTCAACTGGACATTGTGTGTCTATATAAAAGCTGGATGTGACAAATTTCAGCTTGTTTACCACTGAAACAGAAATTTAATTGGAGAACGATGAAGGCACCACCACTCCACTTGGTATTTTATTATTGCTTTGTCATTCTTAGTATCTCATATACTTTAGCGTGTTTGACAGGCTCTGTTGTCATGGAAACAAGTATCCTATTTTCTGCAATGTTTACCACAGATGGCGAGGAAAGGAAAAGGAGAAGATTATGGCTTAGCAATAAAAATAATATATTCATTCATTACATCAAATAATAAGGGCTTCCTGTTTAGACACAATGTGTTTGGGGGTTGTGAGAGCACAGAAAGTACTTTAAATTCATTAAAGTCACCTTGATCACAGATTGTACCCAAGATCAAATGAATCTTCTGAATACGGGATAAAGTTGTTCTTTTTTCTTCAATCACTTGATTATTTTCTCTTTTAAAACTTTGGGCCATTCGTCATAACCCCTATAAATAACATCTTTCTGCTAATCTGACAAATCTCAAGCAAGCGAATAAATGTCCAGGCCCTGCATCAGAGAGGAACCACAGGCGAAACCCTGTCAGCGAGAGCAAGGCTCCAGGAAAATGTCTTTGTATTTCTGTCACGCTCAGTGGTTCCAAGCAGAAGTGTCTTTCAAACAGTGTTTTGACTGAGAAAACAACCAATCAAACATGACAATCAAAATGTGGGTCAAAAGTACAACAGTAAAGCGGGAAGCCTACTGACTGAAAGCATACCCAAACTTCTTTGTGTGACATAAGTCATGTTTCTGGATGCTGGAGAGACCTGGCACCAAAGATGGTACAGATGTTGAGATTTAAAAATGAAAATACACATCTAGTTTATTCATGAATAATGCAACAGCTTTTATTAGCTAGAAGAAGTGGAAGGATGTGAAGAAACCAGGTTTTGTATCAAACCATTGATCAATCTAGATGTCAGAGAGATACATAAAATATAAACATGACTTCATAAACCCCCAGTATGCAGGTTTGCTGTTTGATTTACCAAAACCCACGCTGTTCTCACTTCCCTGGCAGAAATACTGACCCAACTTCTAGATGGAGAATCTATGTTTTATTGTAATTCAATTATTGAAATAAGCTGACTTTTTAAGTATTGTTAACACTGAGGTATTATTTTACACATTTCAGAGGGCAGGTTGCTTGAAGCTTCTTTAAATTACAGGCAAACATCTGGTAATAAGCTTGGAGAACTTCATTACATTTAGACAGGCGACTGACTGATTAAATAATTTGTGATTTTTTCCATGTGCTATCACCTTAAATATTTACTCATAAACATCATCTGTGCTTATGAGAAAAGTATAAATAAAGTAACATGTTGATATTTTAATTTTCTTTCTTCATAAAGTTTAGAGAGGTGCTATAAAAATGCAGTTGAACACAATCAGTTGACATTCACACAATATTTAGCAAGTATGTATGTTTTTCTCATAGCAGTATGATGATAATGAGTTTGAACCCATTTTATTTCATAATGAGCACATTAGTCTTGAATTTAATGAAGTAGGTGAATTCAATTAAATTCAGTTTTATCCAGTAAGAATGTCTTGAGGTACTTAACATAAAATCATTCAATTTAATCATACATATCTTCCCACTGATCCTTGTTGTCAAACTGTACAGTAAGCTAAATAAATTATCCAAAGTAGTTGAAAAAAGTTTCTATATAATGAAACCCAGTAGATTGCATCGAGTCATTCAATGATCATAGCTGCTCTGTGGCGAATTGTCAAGTTGATTATTTACAATTCCTCAATCAGTCTCAAGAGGGAACTGATCTTTGTTGGATATCTGTCAACATTCTCACTGTGCTGTCTCTACTTCATGCTTTGTCAATAACATAAGTGTCAAATAAGATTGTTTTTGAGGTCAATTACATTAAGCATCACTGCATCATCTCTGGTTATGGGAAAAGAATAAATAAAGTGACATGTTGATTGGCAGGTGATTAAATGACTGTGCCGGCACCACAACTGCAGGATGTAAATCATCCAGAGACGCACACAAACATTCATCAGCACTTCTAACAAAGTCAGTGACTTACCAATGCAACAATGTACATATAACCACCATGCTGCAGCAAAACAAACATGCCCAGTTCACAACTGTGTGCAGCTGAGTGTATGTGTAAAAATACACTCGGTACAAACTCTCACACAGGCTACTATTGCTTAATGAGCAGATACATTAAACAGCATAATGGGAGAGTCAATAAATCCCAAGCCAACCACTTTTAAAGCGGAAGAGAAAGAATCAAGCTAATCTTCCAAGCCCTGCCCTCATGACAGCTCAGACTCAGAGAAACAGAGAGGAAGAAGGAAGGGAGGGAGCGAGTTAGGAGGATGGAGAGCATCGTATCAGCACTATCAATGGCTGTTTCCTTTCTGGTTTCATTTAGACTCCAAGTAAATAAATTGGAAACAGTTTTCCACTACACCAAACTAGCTATAAACTAATCAGCCTCTTAATCGGCACTGTGATAAATAAGATAACTTTACCCATTGCTGTGTTTTTAAATTGCCTATTCATCTATAGGGCAGACTTCAGGAAAAAAAAATTGCATAGCCTTTGCTTTATAGTAACATAATGTAATTTAAACAGTCATTTCAGTAGTACATATGTTCATATTATTGCTTTTTTCTTTGTCAGACTTGGACACCCAATCACCTCTATAGTAATAGAAAATCTTACAGCATGACAGTGGTTATTTATTTATAGTACCAGCAAACTGAGTAATAAATGTTGAAGGTGTGCAGGAATTTTAACAAGAAACAAAGTTGTGAATAGGTGGCAGTGGGAAAAATGACTTCAACACGGCTTTGCAGTTTAGTATTTTCTCCTACAGTGAGCACAATATAAAAAAGACGATTTGTATTGGTGCAATCTTTATAAAGACAGGATCACACTTTACCCTCTTGTTTCTATTTACCTTCTCCCATTGTTTTTGTGGAATTTCCCTGGCTACATCCCAGGTCACTTTATGTGACTAGGCATGGCTCACTGTGCTGATCCTGGTGTATAACACTTTGTACGCCGGTGGCTCCAAAACTAAGACAAAGAAACAGCAAGATTATCTTACGTCACCTAAATCTATCTCAAGCTGTACACAATGAAAGGTTTACGGAAAACTTTAAGATGAGCCAAGTTGAGTTGAGGATACTTTTGTTATATGTGGTATCTTATAAAACACTTCTAGCTCAATGGGTCTTTTCAGTAAAATGTCTAAGGGATTATTGGAAAGACTTCTGGTTGGGATGTGTGCCATTTACACCATGCTGTGGCAGTCTTACTGTTGAAAATTGTGGAGCAGTCCATTTGATCTTTCCTCTTTTATGCATCTGCTTGATGGTCTAACTCTAAACTTAGTAATAAACACTGAACAGTTGTGACTATGTAACATATAGATGCATGATCCTGATGAGGTAGAATACCCTCGGTTATACTGCTAATGTGACAACTTATATTGCAGTATGGGTCCCTCTGGCAAAATAGACAACACTGTGCTTAACTGTCAAAAGCTCAAATAAATCCATACTAAAGAGGAGTTACTTCAGAATAAAGTTATGAAATCATTATGCTTTACTTGCACTTAACATTATTTATTCTCCTCTGTAATTGTGATTTATTGGCAAACTTTAAGATTGAACAGGTAGTTGCAATGAAACATTTCCTCACATGTGACACAGCAATATGCAAAACCGAAAGAAATCGAGAGAAAGAAAACCATTCACAATAATCTGTTAAACATACCAGTATTTAAATTATTCAACTTAGCATATTACTGAGGTTTTATTTGCTCTGATGCAGCTAATAATAAAAACAACCGAGTAAAAAGATTGAAAGACTGAGCAGGTATCATGTTTACTGTAATGTTCTGACGTTTTCCAGTTTATCTCTCTCACTAATAGCATATCATCACCTTCCTAAAATACTGTTCCAAGTCATATGTTGCCAAAAGCTTTTTTTGTGTCTTTTGGCAAAAAAAGAGGAGGGGATTTTTGTTGGCCAAAATGCTTAGGAAATTATTTTAGGAAGATGACGATAAAGGACAAAAAGTAACAAGTCTCACCTGACAACAGCACTTTTTTCCCAAGATTATTGCATTTCCTACATGACTTGTAGTTAATTGCAAACAAGAAAGGCTTTCTTTTCACAATGACTTTCTTTTTGTCACTCTTCTATAAAAGGAAGGTTGGTGTTTATTTATCTTTTACACTTACTTTCTTATTCATTTTCAGATCCTAACACTGTCAAATGTTCAAAAGTCGGGATATAGTTTTATAATCTAACCCTGCCATAAATATTGAATTCAACTGTGCTTTTTGATGATTAATCTTCTTCAAGTAAGTAAGTACATTTCATTCATATAGGATTTTTCTCAGATAGCAGTAACACTAACAGCCAAGTCCCTCAAAAGAATGACTGTATTTACAAAGAAATTAAATTAGACTTTACTAATTAGGTGCCTTCAAAGGCTGGTGGTTCCACTGAATTTCATTCAGTGAGTGGTATCAGAGTAAAGGGCATGCTAAATACATCTAGCATACAGCACTCAAGGTTAATCCTGTGTATGTGGCATGACATAAGGTGTAAAAAAGATTATAGGGTACGAATATTTAAAGATATCTTATCAGCCAATGCCCAAAACAAAACAACACAGTCAGAAGAGTCACGTTGTTTTAATAAGCGATGTGTTCATCTGTTTATACAGCTCAGAGCAGGTGTGTTTTTTGTGTTTAGATGCATGCATGAACACGTTTTGCATGTAATCCCATGGAGCACAACCAGTCCTGATAGCATGGGGGACACATACATGCCCTAGATAGTTTGAATCTAATCTAGGCCATCCTCATTTCCCCTCGACACGTGACAAGCACTGCAGGTAGAAAGCTGTGGCACACATGCAACAAGCACACACACGCATGAATACACACCTCAACTCATACAAACACATATTAAAACACTACAAGAAAAATGCCAAGCATACAGGAGACGGCAGTGCAGCCATATGTGGCCGTTCTGAAACAATTCAAGGAGACTCTTCAAGAAGCCGGCCATGGGAGACACGGGCATTAATGAGGAGAATATGAAGAGAGAACGAGTGAGTAAGGGAGAGGAAGAGGGAAAAAAGTAGAAGGAAGTGCGTAGGGTGAGGTAACCCAAGGACATTCTGGCTGCTGCTGCTCTTTGCTGCTGTAGAGCATGCTGCAGACGAGGAAGAGCTTTCCATTTGGTTGGTGTTATGTAAGACCTTACTGTGACAGACAGACAAATACACACCAGATATCCAAAGAGACTAATTCCATACAAACACACATCCACATTAACCAAGCAATATGCACACACAAGCAAAAAACACACACAGACAGGCACATTCACATACACACTTGTAATCTTCCATTCAGGGCACGTAATTCTAAATTCATTCTGAGCTCTTCTTAAATTCTACTGCAGCTAGCCACAACTCATTACAACTCTTCACCCCATTGGAGCAAACACAAAACAGAACGCAAGAGGATAGAAATATTGTGTAGTAAGATTGGTGGCAGGGAACAATTGACCTATTAATCTTTTTTATGTCCTTTAACACTTTTTTTGTTGTTGTTATGACAGATTTGGAAACAAACCTATTAGTTTTTGGGGAGTTGCATTAATAATACTGTTTGTCATTGCTCCAAGAAGTTACTGTGCCCTCTGAGATATCTTTGCGCACAAGATCAGCAAATGAAAAACAGCATGTCATGGTGCATTCAAGGTGTTTACTGCCTCACTGACCATTTCCCCCGGTTTCCTGCCGCCATGCTTGGCTAAGCAAATCCACTCCTGGCTCCGAAAATTTTGGCAAGATAGAAAACATTTTCTAAAGCGATAAAGCGTTTCAATATTTCACAGCTTACTGTCTTTCCAAATCTGTAACCAAGAAGGTAATCAAAGTTGATATTATGATGCACCAAAGACTACAATGGGTCAACTGCATTTTTGGAAAAAAAAAAATAAAAATACTCACTTGCAGTAAAATAAAGCCTTGCAAAAGTCTCTAAAAAGGGTTTTTCATTCTGCAGCAAATGCTAAAGAACAAGCTATGCCGATGAATTCTAATTTATACAAGTGGTGGGCATCTATTCGCCTCATGACACTGAAGTGTATTTTTCATTAGATGAGATGTTTACAACAATAAGACCAAAACTAAAGATTCTTACAACAAATCACAGTGGGGGGTCAAACTCAATGTAATATTTGAGGTCAACACAATTAGCAAATCAAACAAAAGCGTGAATGGCAGATTCAAACCAGAGACCTTTTTGTTACACAATGAAATGTCATCCTAAT
>NW_015112914.1:550487-613121 GCF_001443285.1 Poecilia latipinna
ATTATTTTAAATAACTTTACAAACAGGTCAAATTTATTTGCAGATATTTAGAACCACGTCTAAACTCAAATTCAGTTTGGATCAATTTAATTAGTAACAAAACTCAATGGATAGTTGGATCCCAATTATTTGATCCAAATTATAATTCAATAAAATCAAAATCAGTTGTCATGATTATAACCTAACTTTTAAAATGTTAGAATGTTTTAAGTGACTGAATTGGCAGCAGTCCTTCCCTATGAGGTGTAATGATGTATGGCATTATAACTGGCACAAACAGGCTGATTTTCGTCCAAGCCTCTTTTAATGATATCCCAGCTGATTCAGTTCAGTGCTCAAACCTACTGCTCTTAAGAGCGAGTGCTTGATGTGCCATTATTGTATCATCCACATTGAATTTCCAGGAACAAGTTTGGAACCTTGTGTTGATTGGCTCATTTCTGTAGGCACAGGTGTTCAGGATGAGAAAAGAGTCAACAACTCACCAAAGACAGTTCTGGCAGGGACAGACTCTCTGTTGAGCCAGAAGGACACTTGGGAGAGGATCACTGTCATGATGCAGGGTAGATATGTCTGGATCACAAAGTAACCAATTTTCCTCTTCAGGTGGAAGTGGGTTGTCATCACAACATACTCTCCTGTTTTCAGCAACATAAAAGACAGCAAAAGTTACATTTTCCCTGCATTTATCTTGCACAATAAATTCAGAAAAGTAGGTTGGTGAAAAATTTAAAATGAATTTAAAAATCAGGCACATGGGACGTCTTTGTAATTCTAAAATATACCTGTGCTTGACTGCACCACGCCAGAATCCACACTCTGCCCCATCAGATCATACTGGTTTAACCTGGAGCCGTCCTCTGCCACCACTACAGACTGAGCAGCCCCTCTGGTCCACACGTACACCACCTCTGCCCTGGTATAGGCATCTAAGGAGTGAAAAAGTTATTTAGTTTCCTTCTGGTTGTTTTTTTTTTGTTTGTTTGTTAGTTTTAAAACTAAAGATATAATTTTATCTAACAATTTTCCATTAAAGCATCTAATGACATCCTGTCTATGTTATCACCCAACATCTTCTTATGTGAGATGTCACATTGTGCTGTGCCACAGCCTGTCATTCTTGTC
Source organism: Poecilia latipinna (assembly GCF_001443285.1). Taxonomy (NCBI): domain Eukaryota; kingdom Metazoa; phylum Chordata; class Actinopteri; order Cyprinodontiformes; family Poeciliidae; genus Poecilia; species Poecilia latipinna. The sequence continues at coordinate 551,613 of NW_015112914.1, forward strand.
TTATAACAAAATAAGAAAACAATGTCCCAACAGAGTAACGTGACCTTAAAGCAGCAAAGTCAGTCAGTTTTTCCCCCCCTTCTGGCCACCCAACCTGTCAAAGCTGCAGTGTGGCTCGGCCACTGCAGAGGAAAAGATGGCTCAGCTGCAGACTGCAGAGCGAGGAAGAGAGCTCATCACTAAAATATTTAGCAAGTGAGTTCAGTTTAAAGGCATTTAAGGCTTGGTACTCTCGCACATGCTGTGTAGCTGGAATTGCAAAGAGGTAGCATGGCTCACGTCTCTGTTGCTGTACTGTCCTCATGGTGTTTTTATTATTTTTTTCTTGCCTCCCAACACTCATTTACCGTATCATACTTTCTTATGAATGGGTTCTATTATTTTTCCATTACATATTTTTATAATTTTCCATTTCTAAGTCCAGTCTATTTGAATCTGTGCTTATTAAAGAAAGATGCAGGGCAGTTTGAGCTGTCAGCGGTGAGCAGCTGGTGTGATGCTCTGGTAGTATTACAGAAGGTACTGCAGGCTGCATGCCTGCAAGAGTCTTGGAAGGTCTATAAAGGTTGAACACTGCCTTTCCTTTATATGGAGGCAGTGGCACATCAAGCAACACACATATTTAAGTGTGTGTGGGGGATGAGAGGAGATGTGGATCTGGTATGTTCATTAAATGTAGAATTGCATTCGGCTGCAGAAGCTACTTACAGCTGCCAAATTTCAGGGGACAAGCATGGGCGTCCATAGGGAAGTCTTCCAGATGCATAGGGCATTCTGCTCTCACTGTAAGCCTTGAAAAAAGCATTTAGATCATAGAGTGAATTCAAAGATATAATGGCGGATAGAATAAAGAAACAAAAGCCTTTAAAATGAAGACATGGTGAAGTGTTACAGCCAAACAGCAGCTAGGAATGTGTTGCAACATACAAATATTTTTTTACTATATCAGCACTGAGTGAGTACTCAAGCTGAACACTATTCCCCCCAAACAGAAATGTTCCAGTTCCATGAGCTTTGAGCTTGTGTTTACTTATGGCTTGGTGGAAAAACAGCGTGTCAGACCACCCGTGACACACTAATCTCCCATCTAACCCTCATCTCAGTCATCTGTGACACCAATACAGGCTCTGCCTCTTCCCTCTCCTCCCCCTTATTAACATGTTGAAGCAAATGTTATACCGTACTGTCTTACATTAACACAAGTCAGTGGTGTGCATTAGGTTCTGTGCTGTCATAAGGGTTTCCTCAGCTCTCTTTTTCTAAAGAATGGTGCTAAGATGCCAATACAAGCTCTGATTTCAGATCTAGTCTTCTGGCTTACACATGTTTCATTGCAAAAAACAAACTTAAGATTTATCATAAATTCAGGATTTGCAAATTGACCAGTTTTACACAAAAACAAACAGTTTTCAGTGTACAGAATATAAGTATTCTACCTAAAATAATCTACTTTGGCAATCTACCATTTGCTTTTACAGCAGCTGATAAATTATGTCTGTTTCCAATAAAATCTCATTTTCAACAAACACAATAGATATTAACCTTAAAGATTCTTTGTGAAAGCAGTGGGTCAGATCAGCCTACCTCATGGTATAAAGCAGTGTGCCTTCCTCTGTAATTCGTAGAAGCTTGTTCGGCATGGTCATGTTGTGGGCCACTGACTTCTTGCCATTGTGGAAGAAAGTATCCGGGGTCCAGATTTTGCTGGCCATAAGGTTGTTGAGACGCAACACGGCCATGGGCCCTTTGAACTTTAACCTTTCATCTTTCCAGCTCTGTCTGAAAAAGACATCAATGGTGTACTCCTGCGAGTGAATGGTGAGTAAGAGAGAGACGAAACACAAAGTGAACAAAAGTGCATACTTGCGGTTCTGGAGAACTCTTCTATCTGACTTCACCTATAGCTGACAGCTGAAAATGTTGAGTCATGTAACCTTACTATGGCAAACATAGGGAGGATTTAGCAGAGACAGAGAGGTTTATACAGTAGTTTTATGGCTGGTGTGTTTTCAAAAATTAATGCCTCAGCTGTTACAAGTCATTGTTCTACTCCTGCTGCTGTAATATGTGTGGTTATCTTTCCATTCCTTCAATTTTTTTGTTTGCAAAGCCATTGTCAGGATAGTTAATTGCAAATGCATGCATACATGGGATATATATATTTTAATCCAGCTATTTACAATTACATTGTTTGGTAAATACAAAAATTACTCTTTGCATTTATCCTAAGGTAATATTTTTCCCTGAGTAATATAAATTGCACTCATCACAAAAACGAGACACTGGACACAAAATTAGAAGGACACTTCATTTCTAAGCCAGGTAATGACTACAGCTGAGAGATTTTAATGGTTCCACATGACCGTCCACTAGAATAAGAAAATAATTCACAGCCTGTTTTCTGTGCTGTTTCTCCTTCTTTCACTCTAGCTCTTATAAGATAATTAGTGTGAACTGAAACGGAGCTTCAAGGTAACAGAGAAGGGTATGGAAAGGCTACAGATGGAAAAAATCTTCTTTTTTCTTGTCGTAACACAACAGTAAAATACTCCTGGTCTGCATGTCAGCCTGTACAATCAAATCAAATCAAATAATTTGATTTGATTTGATGTCAAATCAAATGGGACATAATCCCATCTGATTGACATAATCAAATGGGATTATGTCAAATCAAGTTCACACATTCCTGTACATAAAAAAATGTGCAAATACTTTGAATGAGACTTATTAGTTTCCAGTCTATGATGCAAAGTTCACGACAGTTTTATTTGAAAACATTCTAAAGATTTAACTGTTGAAACATAAGATATTTTACCTTCAATATTAGGTGATAACAAAACAAACAGTCATATTCAATGGATCAGAAATGTCTTGAAAGGTTTATTTCATTAACTCAATTCACTAAATAAAACAAATTATGCAGCTTAATTATGCAGACTGATTTATTCAAGCCTTTATTTCTGTCAATTATGATGATGTTGGGTTTACAGCTAGATTAAATTATACATCAGTCTAATAAAACTATATATTTTTTTAATTAAAAAATATGCACAAAATGAAAAGTATGTTTGCTAAAAGGATGTTATTTTCAAAATGTACTTTTAATGTGACAAACACATTATTCTAATTTAGAGATAACACTTAAATGACTGCTTTGAAAAGTGTTGTAATTAGCAGCCTCTGGCTGCAAAGGTGTACCAGTTTATTCTATAAACTAGTTTTCCACTTAGAGAAAGTCCAGAAATGTAAACCAAATAACTGAAAGAATTAACTTTTTCTCCCTGCAACTGAATAAGCAGCACTTGAGAAGAGAGACATTATCTATAAATGGTCATTACAAGTGACAGCTGTAACAAAACATCATAAGTGAACAAATGAATCAAACTTCCTATCAGTGAATATTTTCCAGTCTACAAAGAACTGTGACTTGAGAGATGAGAAAACAGGTGTGAGGGTTTAAGGAAGGGCACAGGGAAAAGAAGTGACATTTACAGAGGTGGAACGAGCCTTACCATGTCATGGTCCGAAACTGGTCCAATACTAGTCACAAAAATGTCAGTCTTGACTTCAGTTACACGCTCTGTTGAAGCAGGAAATTGTCAGAGTGAGTGTCTATCAGTGGCATTCATTACATCTAAACTGCCTGTTAATACAATGCCACCTGGCTACACTCTCTTATCTGTTCACACTTGTCAGCAAAATTTTTAGCATACTCAATTGCACAACAAATATACAATTAAAATTAAACATATACCACATTGTCATGGCAAATATATCTAACCACTACAGAGAACTTTAGCCTTGAATTGTGGTACTAATTTCTGTTTTTATTGGTCTGGTCTCAGCATCAGCTCTGTTGCTGCCTGAGCAGACGTTAGGTCCCTTAATGACATCGTGTATGGTGGAAAACATGCCACTCTCCTCCGATAATGTTGATAGCCAGCTTAGGATCAGTAGGAGGGGAATTCATTTAAAGAGGCTGGCAAAGAAGATGTTTGTGAACGTGTCTTCACATATTTGTGTGTATGTGTTTGACAGAGCTAACTCCATGTGACTGTCAAATTGAAATGTGACAGTGTGATTTGTAAATGATGCCTGTTGTGATTCATAATTTCTTCCCCCAGACAACTTTTTTTTTCCATTGTGTTTGATGCCTACTACTTCATATCACTTTATATTGTATGCTCTTGCTATTTTTGCTTTATTTCTTCATTATTCTCCCTCATGTTCTTTTTCAAACTCCCAGCATTCCTGCCATGTTGCTTCTCTCTAACAATGTGTGGTTGACAACACGTGGAATAAAGCCAACAGTAAACGATGACAGTGTCGGGTTGATAGTGTAAGTCTGGACTTGATGAAAATTTCAGAAAAGCAGCAGCCAAATAATGAGACTCTGGTATTTTTTCTTGCTAAAGGTAACAAAAGTCTGGTACTGACAGCGAGTCCACATCCACATTATTCAGTCACATGGTTATTATTCAGTGTTTTCATGAGGATAATAAAACTGTTTCAAGGATGACAATTGCATATTTAAAAATAATGGATTTTTTATGAGCAACAGAATTTATTCAATGACTTGGCTGTACTGACCTCCGAGTCCTGGCCTGAGGCGATTGTCATAGCCATCTAGAAGGCTGTCTAAGATTTTGGTGAACACTGTGGTGTTATCTTTCTGCTCGTCTGTCATGCCATTCTGCCCAGAGCTGCCAAAGCAAAGAACAAGATTTAAAGTTGCAGCTAAAGTCAAAAACCTACACCAAAACTGCTGGCAGAAAAACAAACAGGAAAACTCTTCATCTGAATCATATATCATATATCAAAGACAAAAAGATTTCATTTTAACTGTGGAGTACACCAAGGGGAATTCTGCTGGCATGCACAATGAACCATGAGTCACAATATGAAAACATATTCAGTAAACTGGCCATGCTTACTATGACACTAAATAATATCCCTGTTAACGTTCATCCCACATGTATAACCATGAAATCAGATAATTTCATCATTCGTTAGAGGAAATACTTGTTCTTTAAAACGGACTACTGATGCATTGAAGTCACAAGTGATATTTTAAATACCTGAACACAATAATAAAAGGGGCAAGGGATATAATGCAAAATCAACTTTTTGAAATGTATATTTTGTTATAATGTTTTTCTCTCATCAAAAACATATCCAGAGTGTTGCTTTGATTTATTCACACATGGCAACTCTTCAGGGTACCTAAATATTTGTTCATAAAATGCACCATCTATTTACCCAAAGCTCATCCTAGGAGTTTGAGTCCCCAGCCACACATCCGCCCTGCCATGCACCCCACACCTTCCCCTCTCAGCTTCAACAGACTAGCAGCAGTTAGCAAACACCTGGTGGAAACGCTGAGCTTATCATATAAACTACATGTCAGAATGGCTGTAAATGTGATGAAGTGCTGAAGCAGGAGTGTTGAAGAGTGTTAAAGACAAACAGCTTCTTGAAGAGACACAGGTCATTTTCAAAGCTTCGAGCTTCTTTTAAGTTATTTTTGATATAATACAGACTTTTCAAAACAACTGAAGGTAACATAGTTACATGATTGTGCTATAGAATTGCACTATGTGCCTTGAAAATAAACATCTCCCTTTAAGCCCTACATTACTAAAATTATAAATACATTTTACAATTTTAAAATGTAAATAATAAAATGGACATTTTACAATTGTTCACACTTCTATCCTTGATTTCAGACAGCTTCTGAATAGAACTGAGAAGGAGATTATTTGCTTTGCACATCATCAGTGCAGAAGTACTAATAAATCCCACAATTTTATTACATAAAATGTAATTATTTTATTAGCAGGAACAGAGTAATCACAAAGTTCTCATGTTGTCCTGTAATACATTTAACACTGTATCATGCACTATTTAACCAGAAAAGCTGTGACATGAGCACCATAGCATTCAAACATGATGCTCACTGCACATGTGTGCAGCTGCTACAGAACTGATGCAATTAGGATTCAGATATCACAGCAGCCATCCAGTAAGAGCGAAACTTAATCTGATGGTATACAATGCAGCTTCCCTCAAATCCGGATGCTGAATCCTTGAAACTTAGAGGGAAACTTTAATCTCCACATGCTGTCTGATTAATTAAACAAATAATCACCTGATCACTTAAGGGATTCCTACAGCATTGACATTTTATTCCTAGGTGGTCAGTGAATCATTTAAGTATGAAAAAAAAAGATGGTGACATTATAGAAAAATAATTGCCATGTCCTGAAGCAGCACATATCTGAGAACTCCACACTCTTAATCCCAATATACACACACTATTCAGAGTGGAGAACATAAATATATATACCAACACACACATTTCAATTAAAAGAAAACAACAGATATTCAGCTTTCTTCTGTTCCTTTAAACCAAGGTAGGATTAATTGTGTATATATTGTGTGTATGTATATATATATTACATGTCGTACAATCTAACCTTAGCACAGAGCCTTACTGTACACAACAAGTAATCATAACTAAATCAGATTCAAGATAATTTTCCAATAACGTATTATTCCTTTGATACCAAATCTCTTCAGCTTTTTACTCAGCAATCTATAGTCCATAGCGACATGCTATTGATGAGAATACCTACTTGCTAAATACCTAAGCAAGTAAGTTTGCTTAGGTATTTAGTATTTCTGTATTTTTTATATTAAGCATGTTAGTTTGTTTCATTTTTCAAAGGATGTGAAACTGTTTAAAGGGGCAATAAATAGGAAGAATAATGACAGAGTGAAAAAAAGAGAAATCAGAATACATTATTTATACTTTAATATGGTCTTTCAAATGAAAAACACATCACTGAATGTGCTCTTTGAACTACATGAAACAAAATGCTAAGAGCAATGCTGAAAACGCTCATGATCCCTAATTGTGAGAGCAGGGCTTGAATCTCCCCACATAAATATTTTACCGTTCTCCTAATCAGGGAACCAACCTCTAATTACATAGTGCACCAAAAAGCCAGGATATGACATGGCTGAGAGAGCATGAGCATAAAGTGTGTTAAAACACATGGACCAATGCATGCACATAACCATATGCTCCCAGATATTCGCATGTGAACCAACAGTCATTTTCAACAGTATATTGTATCTGTAATTTTTTTCCTATTTAACAAGCCAGTGGGATTCTGCTTTGATTACTTATGAAATAAACAGCATGTGTTTGAAGAAAGCCTCTACTAGCTGAACATCTCCAAGGAGAAGTGGAGGTCATCAAGATTAGTTAGTAGAGACCCGCAGCTGGAAGGAAGGAAGAGTGTAAAACGCGACACAGCAGCATGCAGAGAATCATGACAATTAGTCTATAGGAAAACAAAGAAGAGCAAAGATTAAGATAACAGAGACAGAAGAGAAGCAGCTGGGGGAAAAACATTGGGAAAGGTATCAGTTCTGAATTGAATGTATCTGTTCGAAAAGAGAAGCTCATAAGATGCAGGATTAACGTTATGAGCTTTCAAAATGAAATATATATCGTGTGGATTTTAAAGAAAAGGTTCATTCACATATTTCTCTTCGCCCCCAATTATCCCTCTGTCAGTGGAAATTATAAAGTAAAGAAAGAAAATCAAATGAAAGTTGTGATGAGCAACTATGGTCTGTCAGCTCTGAAGCCATCTGCCTTAAATCACTCAAAATTCAAATATTTATTATCCTGTTTAAGGTCTGGGATAATAATTATGTCTAAAAACACACAATATGAACTGCAGCTTTGGGATGCACTGCAAAACTAAAATTAAACACAATGTTCTAATGCCCCACCACACTGATGTGATTTAAAATGGCCAAAACTGAGACATACAAAACATGATTTAAAGGGTTGATCCTCATATTCCAAGTTATCATTACAGAAAAGATCTAAATAAGGTAGAAAAAATATATTGGTAAGAAATATCTTAAGATTAGTCAGATTGGACAAGGAGCTTCAGTGGACAAAAATGTTCAAGTCTTACCACAGAGTCTTAGGTTTCAACCTGACCGGGACATTTTCACATGCAAATGTTCTTTGACTTAAATCATGTCACTGTAGCTCCGGCTGTGTTTTTAGGGTTGCTGAATGATGGACTTCCACCACATTCTTAAGTCTGTTTCAGCCTCTGACAGGTTTTCTTTAATTTTTCCCTGTATTTAACTCGTCCTACCAACACTGCAACAGAAAAGCATCTCCACAGCATAATGCTGCCACCATGATGCTTTGCAGTGGCAGAAAGGGTGGTAGTCCTTGGTCAAGATAGAAGAGACACAAATGGATTCTTCTTGTTTTTCATGTGACTCCAACAGGCATTTAATTTCACTAGATTTTGTATATTTAATTAGCATTTTTCAAATTATCTGAAGAAAATTTGTAATTTAGTTTCCACATGTGTTGCTTTTCACATACATTCCATTCAAATACGTTTCTGGCTGCAGTGTGACAAAATGTGAAAATATATGCATATCTTTGTAAGGCAGTAAACACTGATTAATTAATTTTTTAATGACAATGGCCACGATTCAAAATACTGGTTTGTCAAATGGCAAATTTTCAAAATTAAACGATTTTTTAAACATTTTTTCTTTTTTTTTTTAGCAATAATCACACATACGGTTTCTAAATATAAGGTGGAAATTTGCATCTTTTACAAGTATAGGGAGATAGTATGCTTTGAAAGATAAACATCTTTATTAGTTAGAGGCTTCCTCTCACCAACCACTGTACACCATCCCCATCTACAGGTCATCTGAACAGCAACAGTGCTATTCACACTTTCACTGCCAGTCTCTCTCTGTCCATTTTACTCACTGTTTCTTTCACTTTCCTGTCAGCCAGAAATCTAATTATGAGACATTTTCTTTGGTAGCCAGATACCGTAGCAAAGCTCTTGGTCTGCTCAATTATCACATCTTGCCAAAATCCCCAAAGGTGTATTCGCAAGTCTGTGATTCTACGTCTGACTCCGAAAACGGGGGACTGGCTTTTACAGAAAATCTTTGGGGTGATAATTGCTTTGCAGTTTCTGTGTTGTCACTATGCAGCACTTGAATGCTAGAATATCTTCTCTAAAGCAGACAAGATCATCCATTTCTAGCCATTACATTTCAAAGAACGCAGTACCTGTAATTAGTAGGTAAGATTATATCTGTATATAAAAATGAGATACTACAGTGCTCTAGAACGTTAAAGTATTAAAAGTGTCTTCATAATCAGCTTGGCGGTTCAAGCTAAAACCTATATCACATACAGAATTAACTTTTTGTGGTATAGCTGCTGAGCAAAGCCAGCTGGTGATAAGTGGTGAGATCAACGTTTCATCATTTAGGTTCTACTGTTTGATTCAGCTGTGAGGAAATTCCTGATCTGTTATTTTGCAAAAGATTTCTCTTGGAGAACCAAAAAGGAAGAAAGCTTGAATATCCTCACATACTTAAAAAGGTTGCTGAATTTGACTTTTAGCGTTGTTTTCTTATGTTCATGGGAATGTTAAGTGATTTTCTCATCAAAATTGTCCACATTTGTACAATGAGCATTTTTAAATCTGCAGGAAAATGAATGTCCGCTTAGGCTTAGAATTGTGTAGAAATTAAAGCAGTTGCAGCCTCATCACGGCGGATCTCACCCCTGTCATTTATAATCCAATTCTCTCTCTCTTTCTCTCTTTTTTGTCTGTTTAGGTAGCTGACAGCTAGCAGTTCCATGTTGGCACTGAGATGGAGAGTCTGTACATTGACTCTGCTATCCCTGCAGCTGCTGTCAAAACAAATGTGCAGTAATCTATGGCAAACATCTCAGTGCAATGCGGAACATCTACCCTACGTATAGCCCAGGTCTGAAAACTGACAGAGTGGATGTTGTCCCACGCAGCCAGTCAACTAAAAGAAAAAGGTGCAATTCAACAGTAAAGTGTCTATTTTTTGCTCATCATATCTTGTCCCTGTGTTGCACTTCTTATTACCTTGGCAATAATAAGCATGCAGGTGTCCTGTGAGTGTGCCCTAGTTACAAGCATAGTGATTAAATTCTGTAAAAACAAGCACTGAGGTGGATAGTAGAGTATAAAACTGCCAGATGAATCACTGTTGGCAGTTTTAGACATTTAGGAGGCACACTTTGAGCAAAAATTGACTTCTCCATTTAAATGTAACTGAAAATACCTTCCACAGTATCTCTACTTGATAATACAGAACAAGCTGGGTTAACCAGAAAAACAAATTAATAATGCATGCACCATTTAGACACTAAATTGTAATCCAGAATGCATTTCCCTTCACATTTAGGGCATTTCAGCAATGTGCAGATGAACATGCATGTTTCTGTTCACACTGATAGATCAGGTGTAATCAGGTGCAGTTATATATTAAAATATTTTCTCACCTTTTCCCAGTCAGTACGCTGCTTGTGACCAGTAAATAACTCCACACAAACAGAGAGGCCACCCTGCTCCGTCCACACATAGTTGAAATATGAGGACCTTTCACTGGTGGAGATTAAAGAAAGATAAAATGAACATCATCGCCTTGTCACATGGAGCCTGTAAACCATTACCTCCAACCAATGTGCCATCACATAAAAGTGTCAACAAATTAGCAAGCATAGACAGAGAAGGTCACTTTGCTCCTTTTGATTCCGAATCAAACATTTATGTCTAGATTCAATCACAACAAATGTATCAAGTCCAAAATGTTCAAATATGATTCACACAAACATCAAGTATTTTGCACCATTATCTTTAATCGCATGTCATACTGACTGTGCCCCTGACTATCAGACGGACCAGATCCAACAGATGCTCCTCTGGCTGCATTCATAGCGCAGAATAATTAAGAGGAAATAACAAGGAAACACACCATCGACCACATATACACCCCGTGTGAGGCTGGAGCACCTGTGAACAGCCTCCTCTAGTAATACTCTGCAATGTGAAGCGTAGGCATTAAAACGGGCATCCAACCAAATTCCTCTTCTTTAAGGGAAAAGAACATGTCATTCCTCCCTTAACATTTAAGCGTGATGTCAGTCAGTCTACAAAGTATAGTCAAGCGACACCCTGCGCTTTAATATGCATGCAAATTCAGAATCCATTTTGGAAAGCGCAATCAGTGTGTCCACGAGAGGGCCAGCTGCTTATTTATAGAAAAAAAGGGTAAGAAATTCACCGAAATTTGCAATGACAGACACACAGACAACACTTGCTTGTGTTGCTTCAAGGTGTGCTACGAGTGGGTGGTGGCCACATACTCTGTTAAAATGTAATACAAATAAAATAAAATAAAATGAAGCTTATCGGATTTAGTGGGGAAAAAACCCGCACAAGCACACAAGCGCACTTTTTAAGTTATTCAGAAGGGGAGGAATGTCACCCTGTACAAACATTCAACATTTGAGTAAACATAAGCACAGTGGAGATTTTGCATGCAACTGACATCCCCTGCAAGGCTTGTCTAAATACAGGCATGACGATCCGTGCGTGGCGGAGTAATTAACTGAATGCGCGTTGGTGCTGTTTTATTTGGAGAGCGCTGTCCGCGGTGCTGAAACCAGGCAGCATCCCCGTTAAAGCATCAAGCCGCTCCTGCGTGCCATAAAAAAAAAACTCCCCCCTAAACGGTGCTAATTTCAGCGGCAAACTGATCCATCCCTCTCAATAAAACTCATCTTCGATTGTTGCGCTGTTCACCGATAAGAAAAACCAGCCCGCTTCATCTCTTTAGCTCAATACAAATATTAGAATCTTAAGAATATCACTTACAGCAGATGAATCCGGGTGCATTTGATGTCCACTGACTATATCCTGAAACTTTTTGCAAATATCTATTTTTTTTCTAGCCGGGCGGAATGTGAAAAATTTCCTCTGTGATCTCAGATCTGACGAATTTTAGCTTGAGGCTGGAGAAGCGGCTGCTGACGATATGCGCAGGTCTCTCTCACTGTTCATTGGTGGTTGTGTAGTGAGTTCAACTCTCAGTCTGTCGGCAACAGAAATGTTTCACCAAACTAGCATATCTAGTCTAATGAACGCTGAATGGTTGAATGCACTGATTGCGCTTCCCAAAACGAAGCCGAACAGAATATCCCCATGTCCAAAGGCAGACAATTTCATTTTAGAATATACCGTGCCAATGTAACATAATGACAAGCCCGCCCATTTTATATGCAGCACAATTTAACTTCCATTGCTGTCCTCCTAATCTATTTCCAGCGGATGTTGGATAGAAAAATCCTCTTACATTTTCAGCTAGATTATCACTCTGTCTCCCTGACTCGTACGTGATGATTTGCAACGAGATACAATTCTACCAAAACACCGTCTAAGACAGCAAATGGACTCTTCAGGGAAATGAACAGCCTTTTATCAGCACATACTTACACTGACGCCAAAATAACACTTTAACCGAAGCGGGTTGCCATTTGGATAGGCGCGCACAAGCTTGGAAAAATAATCACCTCCAGAATTTTTAGGAAAACATATCCCCCGCTTTCACCCTGGTTTACACCAGTGCAAGAGGATGTTCTTCTATTATCTGCAACAACAATAAAAAAATCTCCAAGCAGATCACTCACCGTCTCCTAAAAGCCCACGTTTCGCATCTAGACAACTGCTGGTGTCTCTGTTATAAACCAAATATTCTGCTGCTACAGCCGCGCCGATTCAGACTGAGCCAGAGCACGACGAGCGGCGCTGAGCTGCGTGCATCTGCAAGAGAGAGGGGGAGAAAAAAAAGAAAAAAAAAAAAAGAAAAACTGGGCTTATGATTCGTGGCGTATATTTCTGTAGGCATCGGCGCTTTTCTAAGTTGAGACTACAAATCAGGAGACATTTGCTTCAGCAATGACCGAAACAGAAACACAAACGAGGTGGACAGTGATGTTATTATTGGCAATTTATACAATTTCATTGTAATTTGGGAAAGCTTATGTTTTCCATAAATCCAAGCTGTTGAGGAAGGAACGGCTCTTTTTTGCCCCTAGTTTTGGCGGAGGGTTTATTTTCATGGGAGCAGGCAGAGTGAGCTAGCAGTGGAGTCACGTCAGTCTAGTCTGCAGTGCAACGTTTCCTCTGAGAGCGTGTGCGCTGCCTGCTCACGCGTGGTTCAAGTAATACATGTGCGTGATTAGTTATGAGGGACGTCACAGGTCTGCGCGCCCGTATTTTCTAGATTCAATAAGTTCTATCTATCTATCTATCTATCTATCTATCTATCTATCTATCTATCTATCTATCTATCTATCTATCTATCTATCTATCTATCTATCATGCATCCACTTTATCGCAGTCTGCTCACTCTTAACCTGCTGCAGGTGAATGTGTATATTTAGGTAACAATGAATCCTTTCCATCCGGCTGTTTCCGTAGAATTAATGCCACTGTAATACAAGTGGAGCATCGTTTCAAGCTGCATCTCCTGGCCCCTCAAAGCTCAGTCTCCAACCGCTGCATGTGACTCGGTTTTGCCCGTGCGCGCGCGTGCGTGCACGTGCGGGCGCGCACAGCCAACACGTGCCGCGGCGTGCTCGTGGAGAAGTGGAGACTCTTGCTTCGAAGAGAGGAGCAACAGCAGACAGCTTCTCTGAGACGCCGCGAGAGAATATCCAGCGACAGCGTTTTTAAAAACACATGCCTTCCCACAGCTCTATCTCTGGGCAGGTGATCGTGAGGGATATTGCGTGTGTGTGCGCGCGTGTACGTGCGTTTGTATGCGCGTGTGTGCAGGGCTAAGCAGGAGAGAGATGGATGACTGTAATTTAGGTGAGAGATGCGAAGTTTATGGTCAAATAATCACTCGCAGGGAAGAGTTCCTTTGAATTTTGAAGGAAGGTATATTGACTAAAAACGCCCCCTTGCCTATACTTGTTCAGCCATTATTGGTGTGTATGTGTTGATAATTAATTTGATTTATTCACTGTGGGAAATCGGTTACAAAAAGGAGTGTACTAAATGTTTTAATCATTACCATACTAGCAGATATTATTAAACTTGAGGAAAGCTTTTGTAATTTAACATATATATCCAAAACGATCCTGTATTGTGTATTGCTAATTTAGGTTTTTGAAAGTATTTTGTACTATTACACATGATGCAATCTTCCATATGTGCATTATGTTTTTGTTCATTAGAATTGTTTTGTGTAAAAAAAAAAAAAAGGTAGTGTCCAACAATTTGTAACATTTCCTGGACAGTCCTGTGGATTAGCGGGCCGAGTCTTATATCACCAGGTCAGCTTGTTTTCAGACATGATACCATTTCTTCACCATAACCTTTTCCCACTCACCTTACCAAACGACTGTTCCACAATGAAATGATCCTAACACCTCCGCACTTGACTGCTTTTCCATCAGACAGAATTATATGCATTGCAGCACATTGAGCCTTAAAATGCTTAAATTCACTTCTTTGCAAAAATATCCCGGTCCTTTGCAGCTTTTCCATATTTTTACAACCAGAAACTTAAATACATCACATTAGAGTTTATGTGATAGGTCAAAACAGTGCACGATTATGAAGTGTACGGAAAAGGCTACACAGTTTGCAAACAGTGTACAAATAAATATATTAAAATAGTTGGATACATATTCAACCACCTTTGTTCTCACGTATATAAATGAAACTCACTGCAACCAATGACCTTCAGAGGTCACCTTATGTGTAAATGGAGTCCACTTGTGTCTCTGCTGCTTGGTGGAGCCCTCATAGAGTCTACTGGGGAACTTTAGTGAATAAACACTATTAGAGACCTAGAAACACACCAGATAGATCAGCGATGAAATTGTTCAAAGCTTTAAAGCAGGGTTAGCTTACACAACAGTTTTCAAAGTTGTGAATATCTCACATATCTCACAGAGAAGTGTTCAATAATTCATCTAAAATGGACAGAGTATAGTGCAACAATGGAACCTCCAGAGGAGCTACAGAAATTCACAGCTCAGGTGGAACAATCTGTTAGCAATGCTATTAGTTACACACTCCACAAATATGGCCTTTATTAAAAGAGTGGCAAAAAAAACCCTTATCAGTAAAAGACCGAAGAGAATAATATGCAAGTAACCCTGAGCACTCTATCCAAACTGTGAAACAGGCCATGATGTGCAGATATTTTTTACAGAGACAGGTCAAAGATGAACGGAAGCTGGATATGGGTAAACAACATGCAATTAAAAAAAAAAAAAAACTGGTAAATGTAGAGGCTGCAAAAGGTTTTGGACTGGCATAAAGGACAACATGCAGGACAGCAGCCCTAAACAAACAGTCAGACCTAGAGTGGAGTGATTCATATCAGTACTTATTCGCATGTTAAAATGGCTCTGTCAGAGTCCAACCCTGAAAGAAGCTTGAAGTTGCAACATGAATTAGTATCAATACTTTTTCAAGACATTGTGAACAATGACTGACGATAAGTTGAGATTAGAGGTTCATGCCATGTCCTGTAAACAGTCCACTAATGTCAAAATATGCTAAAGGTTTTGGACTGGCATAGAGGACAACATGCTAATGTGAAAATATGCATTAAGATTTCTTGTCTATGTCCTTGTCTGTCTTTTCATTCTTTCTTTCTATTAATAAGTTTCTGTTCTACTTTAACTGTCTTTTCTGTTATTTCGGTAGTAGCAGCACCACACACCTCCAGCTGCACCTAACTGAGTGCTCAGCAGGTCATAAAGAGTGATAAACACAAGTGGTGTACTTCAGTTCAATTACTGCAGCAAAGCTTAATTTGCTTTCACCCGTTTTAACTCTTTGTCTAAATTTCAATGTGTCATGGGGTTGTAACACTGCTGTTGCTCTGTGACTTGAACTTGCTTAGGTGGATTTAATTTTTATCCTAATGGTTTATGTTTCATCCTCTTAAATAACCTCAATCAATCAAACTGTTGCTGCCCACAGAACTAAAGAAAGAAAAATGAATGAACAAAACACTAGAGTCAGCCAGAGTTGTCAGAAGTTAATGGAGTTACATTGCTGTACACCTGTCCTTCCACAGTTTTACTACTGCACACAAAACTACTGTGACGGCAGTTGGTAGCTGCCATCCAGCAGGGAATTAGGAGTGACTTGCCTCAATCAGTCGTCTTGAAGAATAAATCAGGCTTCTACAGGAGACAAAAGCAGGCCCCCCTCTGAGCTGCTCACTGCAATCAGCAGAAGTTGCCATGTTCTCTGACTCACCATTCGAGGTCAAGTCCAGTGTGACGCATGCAAAGGTACGTACACACACATACACTCAACTTCCAAAATATATCACATGATACATTTAAGTGTATGTTCTGGCAAAACCTATACTTAAACAACATACAACATTGAATCTAATTTTAGAAGCATGGAGTGAATTAGCCTGACCATTGCCTCGTTGTGCAATTGTGCTTGAATAAAATTCCGGCATCTAGCACAGTCTGGACTTTCTCCCCTGGACTTGAATTGTGTCTGGTAGATATTTTTTTTCTGGGAAAATCAGTGAACAAAAGGAGAAGTTGTGAACAATGATGCCAATTTTCTGCGCTGTTTTAAAATTATAGTTTGCCTGTAGTTTTAGCAAAGGCAGCAGAGGAAGTGAACGAAGGCATTCGGTCTTTGTTGACCAAATTTACAAATATTGAATCAACATTAATAGCCTCCTTCTTCTGATCGGCACTTCTCTCTTCGCAGTGAGGATGGTTGTTTACAGCGCAGGGTTTTTCTAGTAACTTTCATAGCATCGAAATGGTGCATCACATATGTCATGGCCAAACAATAGCAATTAGTTAAAAATTAAAACCTCAACAAAAATTTGTCACAGTGTATATTAGTTTCTTTCAAAAATTCTGTACATTGATTGAGAGACTACGCCCCAATGGAGCCACACTTTTATGTTGCAGGTACTAAAATATTTTCTGCTTTTTGAAGTACCAAGATTACAGACTAATATTGTAGGTCTATATGACTGACACAGGATATTTATTTATAATACTGTTGAAAGAAATCAGGGCACAAGAGTTAACATTAGTTACCATGGTCACTAAAAATGAAATGAGCTGATATTGTTGGGAATAACGACAACTGTTATAAAACTTTTAACAGACATGACTGGGATTTTTCAGACATCATTGTGACAGTAGATCAAGGTTGGATTGACTGTGCCTTCAAATGATGAAATTAAGAACCAGTTATTAAGATGAAGTGCTTTTGCAGCCACCTAAGATTGCAAAAGTATACTGGAGGGCTGGTGTGCATGACTGCAAGTCCTTTTTGAAGAATAGTGCTTGTCCTACATTCCCTTGGAGTACTTTGACTAATGTGCTTGTGGTTGCATGGTTCATAATCTTGCACTGTACAAGGGTAAATTCTTTTCAAAATGTTCTTGTGACTCTTCTCAGACAAGTGGGAAGACTTTTCATTCACTAAATGTCTTGCTTTTTTGTTTTTGGCGTTAGGTTTATGCTGACCTGATTACTTCAGTCAAGTGAAGTGCTAATATTTCAGGCTTTTGGATTCTCTCCTAGTCAATGCATTTTATTAGCAGCATATCATCACAAGAAATCCTTCATTTCTTGTGAATATATTAGTGTACAGTTTTAATCAAACTAATGTACATCTACATATGGTGAGGTAGTCAATATATCTTTTGTTATTCAGAATTTTCATCAGGTTTAACTTTAGCAGCAGAGATTTTCTGACACTATATATATAACTATCCTAAGCTGTCCACTTCTGAGAAGGTTGGTATTTGTCTGAAATTAATTATAATCTTTTGAATAATCTTTTTCATTATAAAAAGAGAAGTTACATTTTCAGATTTGTTTTAACACTAGAGCAAAGGTTATCAATGGCCACACAATAAAATCATTTCCTCTTTGCCATTATGTTTTTTAAATATCTAAATAATCCAAATTTAAAATCTTCCAATTTGCTTGTAAACAAGTGTGCAAACCGGTAGCTCTTTTCTTACTTAATGTGCTTTCTTTAGAGCACATGGTGGCTCCCCAGTCTTGCATTTATAAGTACCTGGACTGAACACTGTAAAAATATCTCTTTATTACTGTGCCTGAAAAAATCTCTATGAAATAAATAACTACATACATACAATCTAATCAAATTATACCTATGCATTATTCTTCTTACTCATTGTGTATTTTGAATCATTGATGAGCCTCAGTTATTATTGCATTAAAAATCAGTAAATGACTAAAGCCTACATCTGTTTAATTTAGAGAATTCAGCCAGTTTACTTTTTATTGCTGTCAGTTAGATTTTTAAAAGTTTTTTTTTGTTACTCAGCTCCTTGCAGCTAGCCTCTTGTGGCCATAACAAGAAGTGCATCTAATAATTAAATGAAGTAATTGCAGCAATCAGTTGCTGGAGTTGTTGATTACTTATACAAACCAATGAAAGGGGAAATCCACAAACGGCAAAATGCTGCGTCTCCTTTCATTGTACTGAATGTGTCTCTGGTTTACTCTAATTTGATTTTGCTTTGTTTCTGTCCGTGCTACCACACATCTAACAACACATGCGGATGCCTTCAGATGAAAACATACTCTGCATATGCATGGACAATGCAGGAGCAGAGCTGTTGAGTGGAAGCAGACCGCGCAGCAGCAGCTGCACTCTCACTTGTCAGTTTACATAACACTGATTATAACCCTGAGATTTAGCCAACCACCAGCAACAGTTTAGTTTGGCCTGGGCATTAAAATTTTACTGACCATCTGCTCAACTCTTCAGTTGCTTTCCTTCAAATACTTCTCATTGATGCTGATTCTGCCAAACGAGTCTGCATAGTGCTGCCACTCAAGACAGGGTAGCAGTTATAGAAAAAACAATCTGTCCAAGGTTAGTCTCTCCCTAATAACTATTGTTATTCTATTTTATTTCTATAAATTATGTGCTTAATGTGACTAAGCTTATGTTTTTTAAGTTGTGTTTTTATTCCAAAACACATTATACTATTCAATAAATCCAAATAGTTTTCAACGCCAGTAATGGGCATCAAAATCATGGGAAGCATTTATTCATTTTGAAAACTGAACGCTGCAGTAAATCAGCTGTAGCTTGTCCTCTCCTTAGAGATTTTATGTTTATTATGGTTTTTTGCTGCAGAAACAATCTTGACCAACAAAACAACCTCCCAAGCTTAAATGTGATGCCAGCGTTCTGTCACAAGTCGTCTGTTACATCTCTTAAATTTCCACTGAGAGATGTGTCAGTCTCTAAAGACCTCTAAAGCAATCAACAAAAAATAATAATTAAAAAAAGTTGAATAATTTCTATCAAAACCTGACATCACAGCTTATTAAAAGGTCACATACTTTTATTGACATTTGGCAACTTATTTCAGTTTATTATTATTATTATTATTATTATTATGAAGAGTCCAGAAAATATTCACAAACTTTCACTTTTTCACATTTTGTTACGTTGAATTCTTATTCCAAAACTGAACAGAGTAGTTCTCTCATTTTAAAGCATTAATAGTAAAGCAAAATAAATACACTTTTGCAAGAAAAAATATAGCATCAAAATGCAATAGACATCCCTCGAGGGAAAATTGGAATTAGACTGTTTGCTAAAACACAGTGTCTTGTAAAAGTAAAAGTGTAAAAGTGCTCATTAAACTTTACCACAGTTTTGTCACTTTACAACCATAAAACTCAAGAGTTGATGTGAAAATAGATTAAGTTAAATACAATATTGCAATAAAAACCTGAGAGGTAGCTAAAGACTTGAGAAGGGGCGGAGGTTTGTTTTACTTTCAGCAGAACAGCAACACTAAATACACAGAATGGTTTTCAACAAATCATATTCATGTGTCTGCCATACAAATCTTCCAGCCTTACAGATGCTTTTTCTTTTCCTGGTCATCTTTTAGCAAACTTGATTTATTGTTGTTACAGTACTGTTGATTTTGGTTAAATCTATATGCAAAACAAAGTGACTGACCATGTTTTTCTCTGCTGTAGACAATGTTTAACTTTTCTGTAAGTCCTTTTTGCTACATTTACTTAATCTGTTCATTAACCGATGCCTGGTTATGTCTCTGGCCAAAGTCAAAATTCAGACAATATTTAACTTACGTGAATCTTGACTTGGGCCAGTCAAGATTCAGAGTTAGAATGATATAACATTCTAACTCTGTCTCTTTATTTGATGCACTTTGTTGCCATGTTGGTGACCTGCCATTCAATATTTCTGCTCAGTGCAGTTTATAATTTAGAGTGGTGATATTAATGGATCTTGAACTCTCTTCCCTCTCTAGATATAAGAGTGAAATTATAGTGTGGCACCATTAACTATTGCAATTACATAGAATGGCAGTTCTTCTCAAACATCCCACTGATCCCAGAATAAAGACAGACTGAAGGTGACAAGAAAGAAGAGAGGAACTGCTTGATTGTTAGCACAAGGTAAAGAAACACTGAAGAGGTGACATTATCAACATGCGGGCTAAGAGATTCAGTGAGGCTGCTTCTGCCTCTATTTCTGAAGGTGTAGGTGTATTTGTGTATGTGTGTGTGTGTGTTTCTGCCTATTGAGAAAGAAACTAAATGAAAACTAAGATGGTGTTGCAGTTTTCAAGTGTGAAAAAGAGAAAATGACTGAAAAAAAATCTGTCACAGAGAAAAGGAATGAGGAGAGAGGAGTAAAAGTATTTTCACACATCTTCCAAATCATTACAAGGTATCATTCAGTCATCCAGTAAACCTGTGAATTGTGTTGATGTGTTATTCTGGGGTATAGATAAAAAAACTTTCCCTTGTGAAATTGACATTGTAAAACCACGACTGAGAACATTTCTTTTTTTTTACCTTCTTCCTTAGAATTAATTGTCAAGGGGTTATTATAAGGATGTCTGAAAATATCAAATGTTAAAACTATCTTAGCAGTGGTATGTTACTTCCTGTACTAATGTCATCGTCAAAAACTTTTAAATATCCCACATAACAAGAAAAAGCTACAGTTGACAGTTCAACTTTAAAATGCAACACTGAGACAAAGAGGTATTGACTCCCAGATGTTCAAAGTCTGCTATTTCAGGAACATTTATAATGGAGAAAAAAAGGACAAAGCTTAAGTGTTGTCAGCGTTTAACATGTAATTTAAAGGAAAACAGGGAAACGGTTGTACTAAAGTAAGGGTTGTTAGCCTTTTCTGTTCTTCTGTCTTTATGGTGCTGAAACATATGAAAATTTGTCATTTACAAACTTGCTTGTATTATACCATCCACCTGAGTACTTGTCTCTGAGTCAGTACTGAGAACCGAGAAGTTTCTGTTGAGTGGGTTGAATATCTACATTATCTAGAGTTTGAACATTTCAATACAATATACAGCAGCTTATATATTAGACACAACTTGCACAGAGACTAAAGTGTTAACAGTATTTCTTTATTACCCTGTTTACTTTGAACCCCTCAGTACTTTAACACTGATGATTAACTACACTTTAGAAATTAGTTTCTTAAGATTGTTTTAATCCAATGGTATTATTTCTCCCTGCCAGTACAGCGTCAGGGGCAACCTCATCTTTATTCCTTAATAAATTGATTCTCTAGCGTTATGACTCATTACCAGCATTGGTCCTGTTGGATGGTGTGGTCTTTACAACATCCCTTTGATAACCACACTGAGAGTGTGACAGCTTTCAGGGAGTTGTACAACTATAGACAGTGGAAACCATTTGATTAACCTGGTAGTCAAGTCAAAGTTTATCAGCCTCAGCTGACCAGAGTGCTTCACAACATCACAGGTAGATAAATGAAAAAATAGAAATAAAATTAAGTTTAGTAAATCTAATAAGGCAAATGTAAAATTTGGGACTGCACAGTGGTGCAGTTGGTAGAGCTGTTACCTTGCAGCAAGAAGGTTCTGTGTTCGATTCCCGGCCCGGGTCTTTCTGCATGGAGTTAGCATGTTCTCCCTGTGCATGGTGGGTTCTCTCTGGGTACTCCAGCTTCCTCCCACTGCCCAAACACATGAGGTTCTCCAAATTCTCCCAAGTTGTGAGTGTGTGTGTATGGTTGTTTGTCCTGTGTGTTTCTGTGTTGCCTTGCAACAGACTGGCGACCTGTCCAGGGTGACCCTGCCTCTCACCTGGAACGTTAGCTGGAGAGGAACCAGCAACCCTCCTGACCCCACTAAGGGACAAGGTTGTAAGAAGATGGATGGATAAAATTTGCAGAGATACCAAAAGCTAATAGCATGACTAAAAACCAAACAAGGCTCTGCCCCTCTAGTTTTAGCATAGCTTTAGGGACAGACAGTAAAAGACAGTCAGTTGACCTCAGGGCTCTGGGTGGAGTATAGGGCTGCAAGAGCTCACATAAGTAAGAAAAGCCCATTGAGTTTAAACACTTAAAAACAATCAATAAAACCATAAATATGATCCTAAAAGCAACAGGGAGCCAGTGAAGGGTGTGCAAAACCGGAGTAATAGATTTATGCCTCCTTGTTTTGGTCAGCAGACGGGCTGCAGCATTTTGTATGCTCTGCAGTCGCTGCAGGGAGCTCTGGTCCAACCCTAAGTACAAAGAGTTACAATAATCTAAATGTGACGTAATAAATGCATGGATAGCTGTCTCAAAATCAGGCAGAGGAAGATAAGATTGTATCTTAGTAAGGGTCCTCAGTTGAAAGGAACTGGCTTGGATAACAGTGCTAATATGCTTATTAAATTTAAACATAGGATCAACAATCACACCCAAAGTTTTTATGAATGGATGACAAAAGGAAGACAGGGGACCAACAACACTGTCATATCCTAGCATGGGATTGCATTGACCAAACACTAAAATCTCAGTTTTTTCCTTATTTAGGTTCAGAAAATTTGCTCTTAACCATAATTGTACATCCTGAAGACAGTCCTGTAACATACATACAACAGACTGGCTGTCAGATGTAGACTGATTTGAATGTTTGCAAAACAATGAGAAGAGACTTTGTGCTTTTTAAAAATACAACCAAGATGCAGCAGATACAAGGCAACAAGAACAGGCGCTAATATTGACCCCTAGGGGACCCCATAGTTCAGAGGAGAAACAGAGGACGAATGCTGTCCTAGGTTTACAGAAAAACTCCTGTTTGAACGACAGGACCAGAGCCAGTTTAGTACTGTACCTCAAATTCCAACAAGTGACTCCAAACGGGTCAAAAGAATGACCCGTCTTGAAGACGACCGGGTCAGAGAAGACCGTCTTGTTGGTATAAATTAGAACCATTTATACTTCAAAGTTGTTGTTTTTTCTCCAAGAGATTTGAAAACCAAAGGGCAATTCCACTCATGTAAACCAATTTTACCTACTCCAGTTGAAAATAACAGTCTAATAAGATGTAATAAATTCTTTCCCAAAGGAGGAACTGATAAATTTTCATTGTTAATTGTGAAAAAGAAGAATAACTCCAGGCCTTGTTTTCAATACTGCAGCAAAGCTAAAAAATAGTCATAGCTCTGTTGTGTCATATATTCTTTTAATCTTCATGGTAATAATTTCATGAGTGTCTTTCCAAACACAACAATCCCCAAGTATTATTATTATTACTATGTACTATCCTTCCTGCTCTTTGTATTTAACACTATATTATCAAACACAAAGCTTTGGAAATAGCCTCATCTTGACAGAGGGTCTCTGCTCTATTGACCTTTGTTGGCTAAAAATATTTTTTTTTTAAACAATAAACATGTCCTCCTCTTTTATGGATCCAGTTAATCTGTCTATGGAGGTCAGTTAAAAGGTACTGTATTATACCATTGTTGTAATTCAGTCTTCATATAGAAAACTTGTAGTAGCAATTTATAGATGTACACTAGATAAAACATTTTTGTTGCTTCTTTTTTTAAGGAGAGAAACTGTACAAACTGACATTTTGATTGAAAAGGAATAGACAGATGTCTGTTAGTGACATAAAGAAACCATTGGTGAAAATTATTTAGGGCTTTCTCATGAGTTAAGACAACAGGCTTCTGTCTTTGTCCATATTTTCCCCTATATTTCAGTACTGAATTTGGTACACAAGATTTGAAATTGAAATTTTCTCTGTTTGCTTTTCTTGTTAAACATATTTCCTAAACCTTAAGTTTTACTAGTTGCACTTAATTTGATCAGGTAAAATAAATGTTCAGATAAGACACGGCTAAGGTAAATAAACTGTGAGCTGCAGCTTGTGTGCAGTTTCAGCATCATCATATCAAAATTCATAGACATGTTGGAAAAAACCCAGACCAGTAAATGCGTG
The DNA here is from genome assembly GCF_001443285.1 of Poecilia latipinna. NCBI lineage: Eukaryota > Metazoa > Chordata > Actinopteri > Cyprinodontiformes > Poeciliidae > Poecilia > Poecilia latipinna. Next base: position 575,832 of record NW_015112914.1, read on the forward strand.
ATGCTGGAGCCCTGAGAGTTGAAAAAACACATAGAATGTAGAAATAGTAAAATGTAACATATGAAGGTAAAATGAATGTAACATAAAATTTAGAAATTCAGCTATAAAATTAATTTTCTTCTGTTTTAAGTTATATCAGGCACCGTCACTGCACCTTTATTGCTGCCTTGGTGACTGCTTTTCACAATACATTAACTGGGACTGAGGCAAAAGACATCTTTTGTGTTCCGACAAAACGGCCTTTCAGACCGTGGCTTGTAAACACAGCAGTTGTTATGTTGCTTAAAAGCAAAGTTGTGCATTGCATAAAAAAGCTGCACAGTAAAAACACAGGAGAGCTATTTGCCTAAAATCTTTGATAATGCTTTCATCATTTAGCTGTCATTCACCCGGTTTCTGTTTCCACAGGATTTCAACATCCAGTCAGGCACCCAACTTTTGGTTTTGACATTCCCCTAAGGTGGAAAATATTATTGTTACTCTCCACTCCCTGATGTGACATTTTGGTTGAGGAATTAGTACAGTCATAGCTGAGAGACTGTTGGTCTGCATATTTCGAAACAAGAAGATAAATTTCACTTGCTTTTTTATGTGTGAATTGAAGTGTAAGAAGCTGAGCCAATATTTAAAATAGTAATCTGTGTCTCTTACAGAGTAGGGCTCATTCATATCCCTTGCAGTTTTAGGTATAGAGTAAAATTTTAATCTTACAAACATATTTCTTGTGGATTGAGCCAATATTAACAATATGAAACAGAGTCCAGATTTTAATTTGATAGAGAATCTTTGACATTGTAGTTATGTTAATTGTGTGTTGGCTTAATTAGATTCTACCAAATGTTTTTCAACCTCATCTCACCCTCTGCAGCTGGTTGGCTGTTTCTGATGCACCAGGCCACATTGTTGCAGGAAATGTGAACTTAGCTTTAGCATCAGTCCTATTTTTAGACTAAACACTCCTGCAAAACAGATACCTAAACATTGTTCAGATCAGTTGACAGCGCTATACTACCTTTTCAAAGAACCTGCCATTGTAAGTGCTGGCAACAAACATAAAAAGGAAAAATGACAGCACATTTAATGTGTACTTAAATTAAGCCTGCAATAGTTGAGCAGATCCACTATATCTTTCATATAAAATAATTTCTAAAGCATACCTTTGTTGATTTATCTTATTTAAATATATCATTTCAAATTCATGTTTATGGTATTGCATAGAAGTTATGGCTTCTTTATTAATTTATTTATTTACTCTTTTGTCTCTTTGGTCCTTTTTTCTATTTTCAGGCTCTAAAGTGTTCTTGAGCAATATTTCTTCATGTATTTTGAATCTTGTGGATATTGGAAACCAGATACTGCTGTTTTTGCTTATTTTGACTCCAGTCAATTTACTCCAGTACAATAATTTAATTGATTTTAAAAGCATATTTTCTTGTATTTTGGCCTACTTAACTGTGACTTATGATTGATTCAGTCATTACAAGTTCCTATTTAAAGAGATAATTAGCATTACATCCTTGTAAAACAAATACTTTTAAAAATAGCCCTTCACCAACCCATAAACCCTTTCAATTATAATTTCAGCTCAAATTGTTCTGGAAAACAAATAAGATTTCTCAGCAGCATTACAAGTTAGCTTTTTTTGTTTATTTAGGAATTACAAATATGAATAAGAAGGTAAGAAATAGTTTATTTCTTTTGTGCCATACACCATAAAGTGATAAAAGTGTATGCCCTTTTATGGGCACATATTCAAATGTGAAGAGAGGGACCAACATCAAATATTACGTGTCTGCTTTCGAAGGAACCAAGTTTGTATTTGTTCTACATAAAAGAAATCTGGGTAAACATCAATGACTTCAGCAAACACTTCATTTATGAGAATCACATACAAAATATAATAAAACAAAAAATGCATTTCATTTTATTTTTTTTGTTAATTACACAGAGAACATTTTCTATCTTCCTCTGGGACTGAGTGAAATCATTCAGTTTCTAATGCCAGAAACAAAGTATGAGATCTAAGATGTACACACACTGACCTCTGGTTTTTAGTTGAATTTAATGTCACATAAAGCTCCATAAAACATCCTTTATTAAAAAAAATATGCTGGTTTTGCCGCACGGTCATATTTTAGTACCAACAAAGTCTCTCCCAGAGCGACTGCATTTGAAAATCTAACAGACAGTAGATATTTTTTCCACCTGAAGCAGGATTCATTTCCGTTGCTTATTTCAAGCCAAACGAAGCCAAGAAGCAATAATCCTTTTATGATTAACCATATTACTGAGATTTTAAAACACATTGACATGCAATCAATATAGCTCAGAAGGAGACATAATGAAAGGGTAACCCTTAACAGAATATCTTATAAAAATCAAAACCATTTATAAAAATCAAGAACTGGAACAATAACTGTCTAAAGCGTTTCTGTAACCACCATTGTTAAGAGACGGAACTACGATCGAGCTGCACCACAGTGAACAGTGCAAAAGAATGAGATGGTTTGGCACAGTTTGTGACCTGAAGCAACAACACTAATGACAGCGTGACAGAAAAACGAAGCAGCCTGAGGAACTTTAGAGAATCTTACTGATTGTCCTGAATCAGCAGAATGCAGCAAAGTTAATTGGATGGCTTTTTGCAAAATATACGGACAATGAAAGGAAAACTTAAATGGGGGAACATTTTCAGTAGCAAGGTCGTCTAACAATCTGGCCAAGTTGAATGTGATTGTGAAAGATGAAAAGGGATAAAAAAAAGACCCATAAACAAAACTTAAAGCAGCTCAAGTTTCTTGACAAACCATCAAGAAATTAAAAACTTAAATGATGCTGCTCTTAACCTAATTATTAATCTTACATTAAAAATATAAATATTTTTAATTTATAAAAATATATTACTCACCAAAGCTCTTCAAAAATCAACCTCTAAGTGTCCAAAAGCTGAAATGTAAATAACATTAAAAGGATGAAGGAACTTTCCAAAGATAGCATTCAACAATGTACTAATAGTGCAAATATAAATCCTGCATAATGACTGACGCAAAAACAAACTTAGTTTGCATTTAGAATTGCCATTATCATTCATATCAGATTATCAGAGCATTTATAAAAAGTAAAATCAATGAACATATACAATATTTTGACAGTTTCTTTACTTCTATTTGCATTTTCTTGAAAATCTTAAAGTAAAACCAACCTGCTAACCTTACATGGCTACTCTCAAACAGCACAGTCATTGCATGTACTCTTCAGTTTAAAGTCACGATATACATTCTATTAATATTTTTACTATAAAATAATTAAACACCTAACTGTGGGAATCATTTAAAGAAACAATGTATTCTGGGTCAAATGTTTTAATAAAGTTCTTGATAAAAATCTTAGTGGAAAAGAAATTTAAAACAGGTACATCAGAAGTCGGAGACATATCGGGTGAGTAAGAGTTATCTGTATTGTGACGTTTATTTCCACTACTTTTGGAGGTGACAGCCTCCATTGTAACCTCTAAAAATGGGTACTTTTTCTCACCTTTCTGTAGCAATTTGTGAGCAATAAAGATGCATAGAGCAGCTGACTATTGCCAGCAAGCAGTTAGATGTCTTACTGCTGGAATGTTGAACATGTGAAACATCCCCTGTCTGTCATGTACGCTTTTTGAGTTATACATTATTTATTCAACTTTACTCATATAAAATCTGTTAAACTGTAAAACTAAATTTATCTTGAGTTTTGTAGTAAATAAGTTCACATCTGAGTCAAAGGAGTCTGAGGTCTGCTCCAATTAGCAGTTGACTGGCTGTTCTGGTCAGTAGATCTTGTGACAGCAGGTTGTCTCTGTTTGTGGGCGTTTCCTAACAAAGAAAGGAGAGGCTTGATTGAACTCAAGGTGTGAAATTTGTGATTGTTATGCACCAAGGATTGTGTGGAAGTCAGCACAGATGGTCTTACTATTTGCTTTTTGGTAAGAAAAGGGAGTTATCTGATGTTAAAGAGGGCAGTCTTGGTCCTGATAAGCTCTGATAAGTGACACAGAGTTTGGTCTTGAGTTATAAGGGTCCATCCAATACTGTTTTATAACACCACAGAGCAATGTTTCTCAATCCTGGTACTCAGAGGCCACCACTCTGCATGTTTGTGTTTTCCTTCTGCCACACACCTGGCTTGGGTGATTAACACGTTCTGAAACACTTGATCTGATGCAGGAGCTAATGCTATGATTTGAACCAGGTGTTCTAGAGAGACAGATCTACAATATCACCAATTCAGTCTAATTGAATGTGAATTATCAAATTCTAGTTAATACCTAATTTAATCAGACAGTGATGTTTGTGTATGTCTGTAAACAACTTTTTTTGGTAAAATGTTCAGCTAATCAGCTGAAACTTATTTCTGAAGTGACTCAAGTAATATTTGAAAGAAACCATTGTGTGGCATCCTTTTTTTTAACCGTCTCCCTGAGTGTCAGGCTTAAAAGATATATGCAGACGTCAAATATGTCAAGTCAACACTGGCCTTAAGGCTCTCCTTGCAGCAGGTATTAAGCACTGTCAGCATATTGGACCAAGCTGTAAATTGCCTGATACAGAATGAGCTTAACAAGTCCAGATGTATAGTTCCAGGGGACACAATCTCTCACAAACAGACCAGGAAGAAAAAAGTCCTTTGACATGATGAACTGCAAGAGACAAGTCCTCATAATCACTGTTATATTGCAATAAGATCAACATGAATCAGTATTTTTCATCAAATATTTATCTCCTCAATACTTCCTACAAATAAATTCATTTATTTTCCACCGCTGTCATATATCTGCTCAGTTAACCACCGTGTTCAGCTGCTTCCATTCTCATTTCAATTCTCAGGCCACTCTACTTTCATTCAAAACTTTCATCCATAAATTTAACCATTCAGTCATCATCTACCCATTCATCCATTTGTTCACTCAGAGACATTCAACCACCCATCCAGCCATTTCCTTATCGTTCTGCCACAGCATACATTATACATTTGCTGCTCATCCCTTATCCTGTACTCCTCATTTTTACTATTGTATGGCTTTCATTCTTCTACCTCCTTCAACTCCCGTGTAAATGTATCTTCTTTCAGTTTATTCTATTCTTGTTCCTTCACCAGCTTAAAATCCAGAGGTTCCTTTGTTTGTCACCAACCCGGTTTCATTACAGGTTTTTCCATCTTATGATCTTTTTTTGTCTTTTCCCCATAAAAGTAAATATATTTCATGTATACTGTACTTGGAATATACTCTGATTTCTCTTTACTCTGATTTGATCTGTCCTGACCAATTCCTTCTTATTTGAAAACACCCTCTTCTCTCCTTCCCATTTTACCCTAACCTCATTCACTACAACCTTACCTTTGCCCCATCTGATCTCTATTTCCCACACTCCCTTCCCTCATTCCAAGTTAATTACAACTTTTTCTCCCACCCTTCTCCTACATCTGCTACTTTTATGTTTCTGCTGTTTTTCTCCCCTTCCCTGTCATCAGCTGTCCTCCACTCTTTGCTCCCTTTGGTCTCATGTAATGGGTTCACCTTTAACTTTTGCCCAGAAGGTTTTAGTTATCTTTCTGCATCACTCAATTAATGCACCTCTCATTTATAATTTTCCATGACACTTCCGGCCTTCTTCTTATTTTATTTAAAACTGTATCCCTCCCTAATTCCTATTCCCTATCTCACTTTTCCTGTTGCTTTATCATACATGCCCCCTAGTGTGCATTGAGTTATTTTGCTCGTATTTTAAGTATTTGCTGATTATATAACCCTTTTAAATTGAAAGGTTTATGAATTGCAAATAAAGACGATAGCTTCAAATTGGGGAATTCTGATGTCCTTAAGTAGCCTATATTCAGTAGCCCAATTAAGGAAAAAAAAAAGCAAAATAACTTATTATTTTACAATTTAATAATGTAAAATTATTAAAATGCAGTAGAAAATTATAGACATACTTTAGAAAGTGTTCAGTTTTTGTTTGTACATAAATCTACAGTTGAAACCAGATGTTTGCATATATTGTATTTAAAGAAACATGACCTCTTTAACTCACTGTCTTAGTTTCGCCAGAACCTCCCCTGTCAGTTCGGATTGCAAAATTATTTATTTTTGCTTAATACTAAAGAGATAAGAGGATGATTTTAGTATTACTTTCTTCAAATTCAAATGTATGCTAAGATTGCTATGCCTGGAAAAGCCAAAATGATTATGTTATTCTGTAACTTTGAATATTCTTACTTCAAAAGTGTTTGCAAACAGTGTAAAAGTGTTTTTTATTAACACCTTGAACCTCCTGTTTGCTTGTGTAACATCATTGAAAAATCCAAAGAAATAAAATTAAGATATCAGGAAGAGGATTGTGAACAATTTGGGAACAATCTCCAGATGTTGGCCATGTTCATCTGTTTAAATAAAGTTATTCAAGAATAAACAACATAGGGATTTCCTTACCATCACACTGTTCAGACCCAGATATTCACATGTTTTTGGTAAAAAATAAAATAAAAAAAAGTATATACTAACTCCACAATAAAAGCAACACACATTGTGGAGATGGTGGCTGAATGTGGTAGGAGAGTTTTCTTATAAACAGAGAACTCAGTCCTGAAGCTGAAAGGCCACTCAAAGAGGAAGAACCTTTTACAGAAAAAGCAAAATAATAAAAAAGTCAATTCTCAGTAAATACACTCAGGGACCAAGATGCTAATTTTTGGTGACACTTTCTGTAGTCTGATGAAACTAACTTTGACATGTTTGAACATCACTGCATTTGAAGGGAAAAAGGAGGGAATCTTGCAAGTCAGAGAAATGCCAGCAGTTAAGTATCAGCATCAAGCTGGGCAGCAAAAGGGACTTGTGTATTTTCTAAAATAAATGGTGTCATGAGGAAATAATATAGGCTTAAAATATTTGTAAAATCTCAAGACATCAGCAAAAGGACAATGAATTGGTAGAATTTTAACAGAACTTTCACATACCTTAGAAGTTGATGTAAAAATAATGTTTTTTTTGGCCACATAAATGATGATGCTCAGCAGCAAACAACATATTGCCAACTACCGCTTAGAGTAGCTCATTGATATATTAATGCAGTAGCCATGTAGCCTGATGTAAAAAACTTTTTACTAGACAATGTCAAACACTGAGAAGTTTTAATTATCAAACATTATCAAACATGCCGTTTTGAAGCCAAAAAAAAAACCCTTCAGAAATACAGATCTAACCATGAGAAGCAACTCATTTAAAGTTAAAACTCAGTTTCACACAAAAACGCTAGCATAACTATTTAGTTGTTGAACTGAAAAGTTCAACAACCAAACTATCTATAAGCTAGATAGCTAATAGAAAATTAGCTACCTAGCAAATTTTCTATTAGCAGCTTCACAAATCTTTTTGATAAACATTACATTACCAAGACACATTAAAACATACCTTTCTCTCGGCTTTTTTCTATTCTTCCTCTTTTTTCTCTCTCCCTGAGGGATAAGTCCTTTTTTGCGACATGCTAACTTGTCTTCTACCGGAGCTTTGGACGTTTGGATTACCGGCGAAGCGTGCGTGACCTACCGCGGCCACCAGGGGGGCCCCAAGAGCAATTACTCTTTTTTTCCCCCTTTTTGTCCATAAAATAATACTACATAAAATAATACAACATAAAAATAATACTACATACATTATCAAATATATATTATTGTAAGAACAAATAACTTCATAATGAAATTGTGTGTTTTCATTATTATGATGACATGTACATCGTTACTAAAAAAAAAATCAGCTCTACTGAGGGGGTCCCTTAGTGGCCCTGGGGCCCTAAGCGGTTGCTTAGTTTGCTGATGCCTTGGTCCAGTCCTGATACCAATAAATGAGTTACAAAATGGTTTGACAAATTCAATGTTTTGGAGTGGCAATATCAAAGCTATGATCTCAACTGAATAGAACATTTTAGAACTGAGCTGGGAAAATGTTTGTGAGCAAGGCTCCTAGTGTTATTCTTAAATTGTAAATAACATTTACTTTCTTTGGTTGTAGAAGCCTTTTGAGATGTTTCACCAGCTTAATGGCTTCAAGAATTAGAAATCATTGCTAGTCATTGAAACAATTGCAATGATACCAAAAGTGCACTAGAAACATTTGATGACATTCATGGATCTCCAGTTTACCATTTTGAAGATGAAACAATCCAATCATACACTTTGTTTAAATCGAGTCATCCATCCACTCATCCAGCTCCCACTCATCCTAACAAGTAGCCAGCCACAGAATGTGTGGCCATCTGGTATTTTCTCAGATTTTTCCTCTGCTCTCTAGCGCTACCTTTTCCATTGTTCTCGCTTTCACAGTACCTCTTCTTGGCCTTCTTCCTCTTTTTCAAAGCTCATCTATGTTATGAACACATGGCTCCAGTGAGCCGTGAGGTTTCCCTCATTGTTACCCAGAGACAAGCTTGGCAGAAGACGTTGTGTAAGCAGTTCATTAGGTTCTGGACCCCAGACTCACATCATAATCACAATGGCTGCCATGATGAAAAATAACCAGAAAAGTACCCATCTTACATACAAAATTCAAATCACTCTAGTTATAGATGTTGTGCAACCTATTAAAGGCCAGCAAAAAACAAAAAAAACCTTCTGATTTAAAGCAGTTCAAGAAAAGCCATGAACTTTAAAACAAAGTGTTTGAAACTGTGGCCAGTTCACATTTTACAAATTTTTCTCTCTCCATCTAAAATGGAATATTTGTGAAGACATTTAATCTACGTATTAAGTGAGTTGAGCACTTTCATCTATCTTAATTCCATCATCAAATAATGGCTGGTGGTTTTCAAGCAGAATGAACAAAAATAATTCATGGGCACCGACTTACTGCCACAGCAACCAAACCAAAACCTTGTAAACTCCACACTTAACAATTTATTCTGCTATTTGGAAAGTAACTTTCTTAATAAGCGGAAACAGCTGTAGTAACAAATGTTCTTTTTTTTAGTATCTGTTATACAAGAATGCAGCCTTCAGAGTTAAACTCGGGACAAACTGCCCGAACAGGATGTTGCTGCCTGAGTGATCACTCAGATCCTGTATAACAGCAGCTGGTATGAGGTGTAAGAAAACCAACGCAAAGTTAGCTCAGGAACAGATGGACCAACTGGTCTCTTCTGGTGGGTTACCATGGTAATGAGGACTTGACCTTATTTGTGTGGAATATTTTAGCTGCTTTCTCCACCATCCCACTAAAAAAAAACCCAACCAAACAAAAAAAAAATAAAACTTCATTATGTGTGTGTGTTTGTTTTTACTTATGACTGGAGTCCCTCAGAAGAATGTTTTAAGGTGATGAATCCAAACGGGATATTCTAAGTGGTCACCTAAAGAGGACAAGAAACGTCCTCACAATCTAAAATTTCTACAGCACTTTTACTCCAGAAAATATTAGATTGCCCAGAAATCCAAAGTAAAGATCTTGTTTGGTAAAAGATTCAAACTAAAAAAAGGCTAAATGCTGTAATTGAATGAGTGCAAGGGATATATATTATATAATATTGGCGAGGGAAAGTATTTCCTTTAATAGATGTTTAACAATAGATGTGCCTCATGAAACCAGTTACAAACATTGCAGAATTACATTTTATTAAACTCTATTCTTCAAGTCATGTGTGAGGTGAGGCTGATTTGTTTCCCATGGAACACAAGTGTTGTACAATACCGCTGATTTAATTAATTGCCATTCACACTCAATAATCTAAATTATGCATGCTCTTCTTTATAAAATTAAACCAGAGAGTGAAAATTAATTCAGAATGTTCTATTATTTTCAGAAGTAACAATCATAAAAATCTGTAAGTGAAAGTAGTAGCAGTCTCTGTGTTTGGGCTTTCGCACACAAAAAAATGCATATTTGTAAGTAACATATTGGAGGAAAGTACAAAACTGATAGAAAACTTGAGTTGTAACCTTTCACCTATTAGCGTGGGAGGCCCAGCTGTTGGTACGCATAGTTGGTAGTCTTTTCACAAGCTCTAACTGACCCCTTGCATATGAAGAAAGTTTGTTGCTATGGTATCCAGATGAATTTTAATGATTTGCTTGGAGAAGTTGCTATATAAAGACTTTATAGAAACCACTTTAATGTTTGCAGTGAGCTGTTCACCCCCCATCTACAAGCATGCAACAGTAATAGGTAATTTGAACTGTTAAAAGGTATTAGAGTGTTCCTTTTTAATGCAAGACTTCAAGTGGTCTATGCTTCCTTTTGTATTGCAGCCAACATCCCACCCATTTATCCCTTTATTGAATTAATAAATCAGCAGAGGATGTGGGTGTGGAGGTACAATAATCTCTTACTGCACTTTTCGCCTTTCACAACTTTGTGAACTTAATGTCAGCTGGTGAAAACAAGAAAAAAATCTATGTTATCGACCAAACAGAACTTTTTGACATAGGAATGAATAATTTTTTGTATTACTTTAAACAGCACTAAAGACAGAGAATGACCACCTACAAAAGTTTAACAGAAGTTTGATTAAAAAAAAAAAAAAAAAAAAAAAAATGTGTGATTTGTTAGAATTTCAATTTGACTTATTTCAACATAGTATTTTAGAGAGTTTAGTTAGTATAGTTTGAAATGCTGTGAAGCTATTTTCAGTAATAGCTACCTTACCTGTAGTAGACAGATGGCATATGACAGTTTAGTGAATACTTAAAATTTATTGGAATTACGATGTCTGCAGTACACCACAACAAAGGCAAAATGTTGCTGAAAAACAGCTGTAAACCGCTGGTTTTGTCCTTGTTACTCTCTCTCTGTCTGCTCTAATCCAGCGCCTCATGCAGCACTGGTGTTGGTCTGCTAGGGTTGCTCCTCTGTCCTGTAAAATGCAGAATTGTCCTTTATTTAGCAGTTAAGTATTGAATTCTGTATTGACTGGAGGTCTGTTTATCATTAAAGCATGAATGAAGGACAAGAATACTAAAGTCGTCTTGCCTCTCACGCCTCCATACAGCTCATCGTGGCTCCCACTATTTGAGAACTACTGGCCTAGTGCTTTCACTAAGTAGCCAAGCTCTCCTGTGATATTATTATATTGCCTTGTTTGACCATGCACAAACTATTCAAAAATTCTAATTCAATTCAAAAACACTTTATTGATTGAAGTACATTTGAAAGTATAAGCAGAAAGGAAGCCTTTTGTGGAATAGAAACATCCTTTCTTGTCCCACAACGGGAAAATTTCTGTGCAACATCAACAGAGTGACAGGGAATCAGAGCAAGAAGACTCTCACAAAGATACAACATAAAGAAACAGTACTCCAATCCAAATGAATGTGCAACTGAGATGGTTCATCTAAAAATGTACAAAATGTGCATGTGTATTTCAGCATTAAAAAGACAAATTGTTTACAGTGAGGACAAAAAAAAAACTGTTAAACAACAGAGATGTACCGATAGCAGCAGAAATGTTATTCAGAATGAGGGACAGTGTACAGAAAGTGGTACAGATATGATGCCTTTAACCAGCATGTAAACACTTATTGAGTGTTTACATGCTGGGCTTTTGTTCTGATGAGAGATGAAATGTTGCTGATGTATCCACCTTGTCTCTGTATTTAGGGACTTCTTTGGAGAGATGTGAATGTAGTGGTCTAAGGTGATTTTTTTGTTTCAATGAAATTGTGAGTCTTTTGTCAGGAACCCATATCTGAGCAGTCAAAAAAAATTTTTTTAAGACAAAAAAAAGGTTGTTTCAAGCTCTGGCTCAAAATGTGTGTGTGTGTGTGTGTGTGTGTGTGTGTGTGTGTGTGTGTGTGTGTGTGTGTGTGTGTGTGTGTGTGTGTGTGGAGGGTTTCAGTCTTTCAAATGTAGTTAATACCATTTGTAAGGTCAACTTTATTCTTGCTTTTCTATTGCTAATAAAATGAAACTCAAGTGGAGTTTTATTTTATATTCACTTCCTGTTTTAGATGTTTTGATTTGAACTCAGAGCAGTGGCTTGTAAAAATGCACTGACTCCACAATTATTCTCTGAAGAGACATTTAAAGAGGATTCCAATACTAAATATCAATTTGTCTCAACATTGTCACTTCACTGCTAATATTCTATATTTGTTGTAAACGTTCATTTTTCTAACTCACAGTGTTTTAATTTTGCTTGAATTTTCTGCCTGACTTTTAGTCTTTAAATAGTGAATTCAGCATTTTACAGTAAAAAACAGTCATTTATCTCTGGTAAAGCTAAAAGCAACAAGTGACATTTAGATAGTCACTCCTGTAATGATCTTCCCTTCAGACCATTTAGATTTTGCACACAGCTCCCACTCAGCATACAGTAAAATCCTGTAATGATTATTTTTAACATGGGACTAAAGAAAAACAAATAATAATACCCATAGTACCGTAATGGAAATGTGCTATAGAAGTACTTATCTCTCAAATTGGCATAAATTCTACTATTGAAATGTGATATGCAAGCTGGTGATTTCATTCGAGGGACTTCACATCAAATGGCATCTCCTAAACATTGTTTCACACACTGAACAGTCTCTGACAATGGAATTGGAGATCTATATGCAAGACAATACATTACATCCTCCCGGGAGAAAAACAAGATGGTGCAGAATGTAATAAAATACAGCTGGCATGTGCAAAGAAACACTGTTTACATTGTTTCTGCTGTTTGGTATTTGAAGAGAGACAGGAAGATAAGAGGTCCAGAATATCCTGATTTTACAGTGTACTGCAAAACTACTCATACCCCTGAATATTTAAGCCCAAATATGTAATTCAATAACAACAAATCTGGTTTTATGAAATGACAAGATTGTGGTATTGTTAAAAAAAAATGCCAAGCAAAATTCCCTGCAAGAGCAAAGCCCCTTGCAAGAATGCACCCCTGTGCAAAAAAGACCCACAAGATCCATATCCAGGAGCACATGTCCAATATCCATGTGCAGGAAGCCATCCTGAAAAAACCCCCACATCCAAGTGAACAAGGGACAAAAGATCCACAAAACAAAAAAACAAAACACCTGTTTATCTCTGTGTCATGTCCTCAACAACATCTTGTCTCTCCGTCTTTCTCACATCCTGTCCCTGATTGTCTCTCTTATCTCTACTTGGTTGACAAGGTGGAAATCGGATGAATCAGACTCACATATCATTCAGGCGTTTGAGTGAAGCTTATGTGAATCTGATGTAGTTAATATGGTGGCAGCTGACAGCGCTGTGAAAATCCTACATAGTTGAGCAGCACAGAGACACTCCCACATACTGGCTTACGTGTCCTCACTCATATTCCTGCAATTGTAAGTGAGGTAAGCTTGTGCCCACTCATATGGATTTCTACAAAACCACCATCCCCCAAATCAATGTTTATCAGATTACACCACCTTTCGCTGTCCCTACATGATGCATCCTAGGGTTACCAACTTTTCCTTCAAATGTTTACAACACTGTAGCCATGAAAATAACATTTTGGTTTGGGACATTTAGGTATGGGATGTACAGGTCTCAGTAAATCCTCATGGGGGTGATGATGCTCTGGTTTGTTGGTTGTCTCCTGAGAAGAGAAGAAGAAAAGGACAGAAAACAAATACTAATTTCTCACCAGCATCTTTGTTGTTTCTGGGAGGTAAATTATTCAAATGAGGAAAACAGAAATTCTTCCCACACTGTCTTGTTTAAATTTTTTACCAAAGTAGTAGCTAATACAATTCTTTGGGAAGGAGTGGAGAGAATAATAAGTGGAATTTCTGCCAATGTTTTCAGTTTCTTTCAATCCTCACACAGAATCTATTTTCTTCACAAGCGGATAAATGTTTCTGTCACACTCTTTAAAATACTCCAGAGAAGCTGTTACAATCTTCAAAACCAAAATTGCCATGTTCCAAAAAGGAATTTAATTGTGGAGCAGAAATACATTGTTTGTATGTGTGAGTCACTTTGAGTTGAAGAAGGAAGTAAATGAGTAATTTTCTTTTTTTTCTTTTCACAGTCATGTTCAATTTAGGTACATTTTTGCTTGCTTTGGCGTTTGGCTGAAGTACAAAAACACTTTTTATTATTAACATATTAAGCAAAAACATTGCTGACACTTCTGCAGTTTTCTATTATTCATATCTTCATAATGGAGAAAGTAAGGAAAGCAAAATATAATTAAAGTGAAAATCTTTTTCTTTTCTTTTAAAATAATGACCAAACATTAGATGCACTTACCCTTCAGATTACATAAACAAAACGTTCAAAGTCCAACTGTCATTAAAATTTAGTTTAGTCTAACTTTAAGTACATACTGTCCAGTGTAAGTTAAATGTAAACTTCATTTATTAGTATTTTATTGTCTTTTGTATTTCTAAATGTATATACATTTTTATGAATTTCTGTTGTGGGTTCCTGTAGTTAGGTGTGTATTTGTTCCTGTGTTTGTATATGCCCACATAAAAACAAACCAAGCTATTATAAGATGTCAGTCTTTGTGTGCTTGCTGTTCAAACTGTGATTTTCTCTTTGCATGTGTAAAAACATATGGTGAGTCAGTGTGTAGGAGTTGAGCGTCAGTGTGTGTGTGTGGGTGAGGGAGAGCTAGTGGTTAGGTAGTTATGAATAAAAGAGAGGGTTTGGGTTATGCACCAATAGATGGCACTCTACCCTTTTGTGATTGGGTACACCATGACCTAGACGAGGATCGTTCTAAATGCATATGTTTCCAAATGTAAGCTAAATAGCAAAACTGACTTTTCTTTCAATCTCCAACTTTTCTTTTGTTCTGCATGGGAATGCAATAAAATAAAGACAGAAAGCAGGCTACAAAGAGAGCGCCTTTCACTCCTGTGAGTGGATTGAAAGGAAATTGAGAATTGAAGCTTTTGAGAAGCTAAAATATATCCTGGAAACACCTTCCTATTCATATGCACAATGATGCTCAAATGTAAAGCTGTGGTTTATTGCTGCCTGTTCTAAAAATAGGGCATACTGAAATGGAGTTACATAAATGTGTGACTCACTGGATAAACTATTTCTTTAGTATTTTTTTCATACAGCTCCTATCAATTCAACACCCAGGTCTGTGGGTGTGGTAAAGAAGGAAAGTACAGTAACATTACTGTCATAGGAATCTACAGCTTTGTACAGTGTAAGTGAAGAAATACAGCTACAATGTAAATAAGAAATGAAAGAAAAGGGGGAAAAATGCATTTCAGCCATTGTATGCCACCCTTGCTCATGTTCATGCTGACACTGATATCCAAAAATAAATACCTGAAGCATGCAGTGCTGGTGAAATATCTACTATCCGTTAATTTGTGTTTCTCTCTCATGTAATGCTGCATTAAAAACTCAGAGGCTTCAGGTTGCAGTGTGCCAAAAAATGAAACATTGTAAAATCTCAATTTTGGAATAGTACATTTCTAAAAAATAAAAAAAGAG
The DNA here is from genome assembly GCF_001443285.1 of Poecilia latipinna. Classification (NCBI taxonomy): domain Eukaryota; kingdom Metazoa; phylum Chordata; class Actinopteri; order Cyprinodontiformes; family Poeciliidae; genus Poecilia; species Poecilia latipinna. The sequence continues at coordinate 591,268 of NW_015112914.1, forward strand.
AAAGAAGAAAAACTAGATTTACATAATTTGGCTTTATTGAACATATTAATATATACAATGCTGTGGGAAAAGTGAGTTTACCACCAGGCTTTGCAGACCTGAAACTGCATATATTGTTGTCTTTTGCATCAAAAACTGGCCTTTTGTATGGCAATAAATTTGTTCAGGAGAAAAGTTCTGAAGATAAATAAATGTAAATGGGAAAATGTAAAACCTGCCACTGTTTATTTAAACAGGCAAAATGATTAATACAACTGATCATCAAGCAGGGTCATAGAATAGGAATGCAAACTTATATAAATATCTAATTATGCTCACAAAAAATTCACAGAAAATAGAGAATTCATTGTCTTTTAAGTGGTGTCCATAATCTTTAGGCAAATAACAGTGTAAAAAATATGAGACATGGATTAACACTGGCAAAGTCAAAGAATTAACAAAGTACATGCCTGAAGACTTAAAAAACTGAAGTAAAACATTAGCTTTGCGGTCAAATTCACCACAATAATATTTTTCCATTACTGAAGTTCACAACCGTCTACGATCATAGACCACAAGGAAGACATGCAAGTGAAGTTCTTGCAGTGGCGTGGAGCTGAGCAGCTAGGCTTGGGTCACAGGGCAGATGGTTTGGTCTACTAATAAAAGCAAACATGCTCAGTCATGTGGAAAGAGTACGCTCACTCACACACAAAACATATGTCAATTCTTTCTGCTTTTAATTTCTGTTTGGGTCTCTCACTACAGGTGACTCAGCAGCTTGGAGGCCTCATTGGGTCTGAGCCATCAGTCCAGTAGAAATTAAAGTTCACAGTCCATGAGGTTTTCTTATTGTACAACCTGATGTATGGGGCATAACAGGGCAAAGTGCTCTAATTTCCTCACCTCCTGCCCCAAACACAGAGTGGAGGAGGGTGAAATAATAAACAGAAGAATCAGAATTCATACAGGCTGACAAAATTATTTCTTTTGAGCTTTTGGTGATACATTGATGAAAAAGATCCAAGCAACTGGAGACCTTATTTTATGCAAATCTAAGCAAACATATATCTATTGTTGCACTTACTTTGAGTGTAAAGCTACAGAATAAATATTACAGGAACACACACACACACACACACACACATATATATATATATATATATATTGCATTTTTGAAGTCAGGGTGATTGAAATTATAATGATAGTCACCTTAACTATTGCCAAAAATGTAATTTAAGAGTTATATTGTAGAAAATGTAGAAATCCTAAGAACAATGGAGTGCTAAGAGTTAGTCAGAAGGGCAATCTTGGTTTAGCACTTTAACACAATTCAAATGAAAAAAATGTTCATAATCGTGGGATACATGGTATGTTAAAGGATATGCACTTTCTGCAGTTTTACAAGAGACCTTTTTAAAGTTTGCTTGTTTTTTCAGCCAAAGAATGTTTGTGTTTCAGCATGTTGTTTCCTTGGTGGAGACTGCCTGCTGCATCAATCTGCCTGGTCAGCTCAAATTATTTCTAAACAACTAGAGACCTGAAAAAGCGCAAGAATGAACCACCTTTGATGCTGCTGGACAAAATAGTGCCTAAAGAAAAATCCACCCATTTTTCTGGGCTCGTGGTGGAATGATAAGTCATACATTTTTATATTAGCAGAGACTTTATTTGGGTGAGCAAACAGTGGCGAACTTAACAAATGTCGCTTAGCGAAATCTAATTAAATAGTTAATATTCATTTCTAACAAGTTGTATCCCATAAAGTATATTATATTAATTTGTTTTAAATATAATCTACTTAAACCAGAGGTCAGTCTGACTAGCTTAAGTCTTCCACCAGTCTAAGGATTGGTTTACGACAAATTCACAGCAATATGGCATTTTTTGTCCACAGTTAAGGAAACTATTATTGATAACTCCATAGAACATTTCCACAAAAAAAACATCCAATCAGGTCTATTTCTTGGACATGTAAAAAATAATCTTGGCCAGGGCATGTTGGTGCATTTTTTATTCACAATCTTTAGTATAATTTTCTTCAAATATGCAAAATTTTATTCTTGCCTTGGTCAAAAAATATTACATAAAACAGTCTGTAATCCTTGGCAGCATATGAATTTTTGCATTAAAGAATATGTTGTTTGATGTGTTTTAGATTCTAGTCTTCCATTTGTTATAAAATCTTTAAATTTGTTAAAATATGGCAGTGTAGAATCTTGCATATTTTTTTTTTTGTTTGCTCCTGCATTGTTGTTCTGATTGATCATTGTAGAGAATCAAAGTTGTTTCATGCTGGTTTACAAATCAGAAAAAAATCTCATATAAAATACAAGAAAAATATTCATACAAGTAGAAAAATACCAATTTAAACTTGTTTTATAAATAAAACTGGATTTTTATTCCAACCAAAACTGAATTGAGCTCTTGTGATGCACATTTTCATGACTGCCATGAAATCCTTTCAAAGTATTATGTTGCTTTGCGTTGCTTGTTGTTTTTTTATGTTTTGCATTTGACGGGTGGCTCTGCTAATAAGAGACATGTTTAATGAGAACATATTTCTGGATAATAGATGAAAAGTCAAAGTAAACACACCATGTTTATTTTTAGACACCTCATAGCTTTATCATGTCAGCCTCTTTTTAAAAAGCAAGCTGTGGAAAATCGTATTTGTATCCATGCAAGGATTATAAATGAATATGTTTTGTATAAATGATGATGATACATTTAACATTTTATTTTTTGCAGTATTTTCATTGAGAATCCCAAGAAATGGTTGTCATCTGGAGAAATAATTGGAAACCAGTGAAAAAATCCATTAACTTTAATTAAAATACAACAATAAATCCTAGTGAGGAAAGAGTTGTTGCCAGGCTTCGTAGCATATGAGATGGCAGCTATGAAAATGGTAGTTGAACTTTACTAGATAAACTTTTCTTTTCTTTTCTCTTTTGTCAAAGGCAAAGCCCCGTTTTGGCAGCTTTATAACAATTATGGTGTTAGGGAATGATTTAATGAGACCTAAGAAAGACTGCAGAGCGCTAGACAAGTGCAGCACAGTGACACATTCACAGAAAGAGGTGTTAATTAAAGACTGAAGATTAGACTTTCCCCCCCCAGATCTATAAGGTAAAATTCTGATTTTGACTGAAATGTGTTTTTTAGATTCACAATCACACCTGTTCAATAAATAATAAAGCTATGACAGAGAAGAAGGATTAGATATAGATACAAAATGTGACAAAACTGATTTATACGGCACTATATGAATACATTTATTCATATACACGGCCAAGTCAGTCCATCTAAAAATCTAATTATTTATCATGTTTATATTCTCAACCTTTACTGTCCATGCCTGTTTATTTATAGTATTGAAGAGGTAAAAAAAGGTAACTATTCAATTCAAGTTCAGCTGCAGACATTAATTCATGCCTATAAAGTATCTGTATGTAACAAATATGAGACATGATATACAGCACCTTACAAAACTATTCATACCCCTTCCACTTTTTCAAATTTTGTCATGTTCACATTAAAAAAAATCAATATTTTAATTAAAAACATAACAAAGCAATGCAAAATTGTGATGTTAGGGGAAAGTGACAGATAATTTTAAGTTATTTTACAAATAAATATAAACAAAAATGTATTTTACTTCTGCACTGGGTATGTTTTACAATAACAGATTTAACTAAAGAGTTTACATTTATTTTTACAGTCACTCCCCAACCAACCTCAGTAAGCTTAAACTACCTTTGAAAGAATGAGAAATCATTTCACTCACTACATGTGCAAAGCTTGTAAAGTACCTCAAAAGTCTTGTAGTAGTAATTTCAATGGAAGGTGGTTCTACAAAATATTGATTTAAGAGGATTAATACACACACATGCTACTGTTGCCAGATTCTTACTTGTAAAACTACTGAAAACTATTTGTTTTCTTCCCACCTCACATTTATGCATTACTGTCAATCACATGACAGTTTGTGGTTGAAACGTGACATAATGTGAAAATGGTCAAGTGGTGTGAATGTTGTTACAAGGCACTACAAAGAAAAAGAAATTGTGGGAAAAAAATGACTTTTTTGAACGTTCATTTTAGAGCCCGTAATGTTTTTGTAGAATGGAAATGTTTTCCACTTGCATGTGCAGGTTGGACTCGATTGTGTGCCATGCCAACAACGTTACTGAACACATCATGTAAACTCTTTGAAGATTTTGCTTTGGATCCTCCTTAGTCTTTGAGCTGAGGGATATTAAGCCAACAAACACAAAAACAGTGTTAAGGGAGAGAATAAAAGAAACAAAGACTTGACAGAACTGGGAGGAAAAAAAGTTTTTGCCAGATGCAATGAATTCAGTCAGAAGTACATTCTTACAATCACTTTCCTTCTAATCATAATGGAAGGGATTATACACACACACACATATATATATATATATATATATATATATATATATATATATATATATATATATATATATATATATATATATATATATATATATATATATATAAACACTTGTAAAAAAGTGCATGGATATTTGACATAGAAAAAAGTAAACGAATACATCCAACAGAGAAACCCTTTGTGGTTGGTTTATGCTTTTTCAGTGAAATTTATTTAATCTTATTTCTTGTCCCATCAAATTTGGCAAAGCACACAAGACAGATGTGCACATTAAAATTGTTTTAACATATAACAATTTATTTTTATGTTAACATGAAACAAATGAAATAAAAAAGAAAAAAGAAAAGTGAGAGTAGCTGTTGTTTGAAATGGATCCAGTACTTGTGGCCCCACATGGCTTTGAGCTCCATGGTCAAGTTGGCAATTGGAATTGGTACATCTGTTCTCAAAAGACTTATGTTCCATGGGAGTACTTAAAAGGAAATAGAATGCACTGAGGCTGCATAAAAGAGTGCTTGGCAAGCGTCTGTTACCTATTTTAATGTGTGAAGAAGCAGAACATTGGTATGTGTGAGTGCATCTGCGTGTGTGTTGATTGTTCAGGTATTTCTATTCTCCAGGAAGACATAATCTTAGACAGTATCCCTGCAAGACAAAAAGAACAGGAAGCAAGGTTGAATCAGTGGAAAAAACGTCAATCTGCGTGTATTCAGAGGGTAGATAAATTTCAAATTTCATCACATTTAAACATATTGCTTTATGCATAAATACTCCTACACATGCACACCTACTCCATTTTATATCCATCCACATCTGCCTGTACACAGGAACAAATGCACATGGGTATGATGTAACAGCTTTTTCTGGCTCGCTCTTGCGGGCGAAGGCTTGCTCACATTTTAAGTCTGAATTTGAAATCTGATCTTTTTCAGTTTCTAACTTCTTCAGTGTTGTCCACGTAGACTGTCTGAAACTCATGGGGGAACCTCAGCCAGGTATTTCACACCTCCACCTCCTCAACCTGATGTGTTAAAGCTGGAGACACTTTTGACAGCACTGAGAGCCATTTTCAGCTTGAGAGCTCACATGGCCAGTGGCAAAAACAGAAATACTGACAGCTTTCTGCATAGCTTTGGTTGCAAAAGAAGGAAGGGGGTTCTGGTGGGGGATTTTAAAAACCATATGTATTGTAATACAGTTAGTGAATAAGCAATTTTAATGTAACACTGGGTTGATAATTTACGTTCTAGACCCATTATTAGCACTTTATTACAGGTACATAAAGTCATGATTTCAGTTCAGATACAGCTGCAGTTGAAACCAGACATTTACATACAACACATCAAAAGACAGAACATTATTTTCTCACTATGATATGTAATCAGATCAAACCTTCATCTTTTGTCAGTTAGGATCAAATTATTTATATTTGCTAAATGCCTGAATAATGAAAGTTGTTTTTAAATATTCATCAACTTCAGAGGTTTTCACCCACAGAGTGGATATAGGTTCAGATTTGGGTCGAGTACCCAGAAATTAAATTATAAAGCAGTCATCCAAGGAGTTACTTGAGTAAAAATAATAAAGAAAAGTATTTCATAAAAAGATTACTCAAGTACAAACAATTATATGCAAATGTATTCATATTCATAAATCCAGAATAGAATCTCTCGATAATCAAACTACCCATAAGTTTTTCAACTGATTTGTTTTGCTCATTATATTATTTATTTGAGTCTGAGAAATATCCAGACTCAAGCATTGGTTGCTATAAACCTCCAGCAGAGCTTTCTGAGGGCTGGAATGAAAATCAAAGAAAAAACCCGAGTCGCAGGAATACTGCATTGATTTGCAGAGCTTCTGAAAATTTACCACAGAAACGTTTGTTGCTTAGAACAAAGGAAAGAAAGCAAAGCTCCACATTCAACAAACTATCTTATCTCAGCCTGCTCTAACTTCTTAAGTGTTTACTTTAAAAAGACACTGTGTGGATTTTAAGGGCATTACATTATGTTAAAATATTAAATAGGCAAAGGGAAAAAAATGAAATGGATGCTTCTTTACACTAACAGTTTGGAAGGAAGAAGAGCCTGTTTTCACTGTAAACAGATTTTTTTTTCATATTGCAAAAATGTTGGGCAGGTGTTCAAACTTTACTTATAATGTTGGCGTGTGAGCGCCCTGCTAACTGATTATGTTTGTATTAGCCAAGCATCCTGATTGCATTCAGTAACTCAGCTCAAAACATTGTATCTTAATAGATTTTGAACTTCTGCAAGCCAGGTAGGATGACCTCATCTAGGTGGGGAATGGATAGCATAATAAATATAAATATGGTTTGTAAAAAATACATAAAATGGAAATTTCTCATTTAAGATCATGCAACAATCCTGGAACTAAATAAAAGGAATAATTACACCCATCCATACACTTGTGTACAAAACTCATACAGATCCCCAAACATGGACATATTTCTGCATACACAAACAAATCTATATAAAATCCTTAAAAATGATGTTTGGGATGTACAAAGTTTAACCTTGTTGTAAAAGAGGGGATTAAAATAGTCTAAATCATCCATTTTTCACCCACTGAAAAGACGTTTGCATAGAAAAGAACATGCTGAAAACATGCTGACAGTAAACGAGATGTAGAATCGAAGTGTAAAAAGGAAAACGTTTGTGTGATTTACTTAATTTACTTAAATATCTGGACTTATACAGAGTTAAGCAAAGATAAAATTGGTTCAAAATGACCCTGAATTAACTTGGTATGTTGACTCTTATGACAAGCAGAAGCTTTTTGGATAATGAATAAATACAGTCATTTATGGTGTTTCTGAATGTGAAATATTTCTGACATATTTGATGTTTGAACAATAAATGATCATCCAATAAAATGTTTTCGGTTGTTATGTGATAAATATGGGTATTGGAAAAAAAGTCATAATGTTGTTGAAATGTGAGAAGAACATTGCAAATGCACAAACATGTCAGTCTAATTGTTGGTATAATAAAGCTTTTTGTGATATGTCTCTGTTTTTGAGTCTAAAAGGTTTTACATTTCATGTTAACAATGACCTGCATTGACAACAGTTATTGCTTGATTTTGCTGTCCTGATATGTTAGTTGTGTTCATTCACTAAGATGTTTTATACAACTGGTAAAAAAAAAACCTCACAAATAAACATACAGTCCCACATAAATGATATTTATATTTGCTTTAGAGGGGCTGGACGGTGAATAGAGAATATTGGGTGTTGGGGGGTGGAGGGTGGATCACTCTGCTTAGGCTGACTTGTTTCATCAAGAAGGGAGGCAGAGCACAGGCAGTGCTTTGTAATAGAAAAGAGAGGTGTGAGGGTGGGGGAGTGACAGGTAGAAAGAGTGTGTTTGAAAGAATAATACTTATATTAAGTAAGATATAGAGACAGCAATTAGTGCAAAGACTGTCTGAAACAGAGCATTTTGTCCTCGGGTCAAAATGACCCATCTTTACAATGTTGACAACAGGAGGGTTAAGTGATCAAAGGAAGATAGAAATACTGTGCCTTAGAAAAATGTCTCTGGCGTGATGGACTCACAGGAAAACATGTAACCACAGGTAGGTGAGAGAAAAATGCATGCATGCAAGAAGAGACAAACTAGGTGAAAGCAGTGGTAGCAATTCCCACAAGGCCCCAAAGAGAAACAATATAGATAGAGGGTCACTACTTCTATCATTCTTCTTTGCCCTCCGTCTGAGTGGCCTGTAATCGAGTGATTATTACACCAAAGTTATGGCAATGGCCCCGCAGTCAAAAATAGGAATTGAGTTGGAAACAGCATTTAGGGATTTTGATTTATGAGCAACAATGGGGAAGTTGTTTTTCAAGCCTAGCACTATGATGGCCAATAAAGAAGAGTAAGGCTTATCGTCCGCTGTTACCACACTCCAGCCAGCCTGCCAGGCAGCTAGCAAACAGTCAGCCAACCAGCTGGGGCCCCTCATGGAAGGAAGCGTTTTCAGCCAATTTGTTTCCTTCATGTCTCGCCCTGAATGGTGCTATTCATTAAAATAGCCCGCAGTCGGTAGACACTGCTGCTTTAGCACATTTATACACTTCTGTGCCTGAATCCTCCTCAGAAATACTCACAGAAATCCACCTGCACACACACAAAGAGAAAATCTTTTTTTCTGTACCCAGTCATCTATACAGGGGGTTTGATGGGAGCGTATGCTATTAGAAAGGCTAAACATACGTAGCTTGACAGGGCTCTGGTGTATGCAGTGCTGTTTTCTCATTTTTTACTCAAAATGTGTACATGCTTTCGAGGACTGAAAAATGTCCCTGGAGTTACCAGATGAGATGTGCAGCCATGTGTTGGTAGCTTTGCAGTTGTGCCAGATTTTACTCTTATTCGGATGATGAATTGAACAATGATCTTGAAGATACTGAAATCTTGGGATATTCCTTACAACCCAACCCTCCTTAAAACTTCACAACTTCATCCTTGACCTGTTGCTTGTCCACCAGGATGCTCTTTGGTTTGCTCCAACAAACCTTTGCAGTTTTGCAGTTGTTCACAAAACCAAACTGAAGAGCTTGAAGACATGAGGAAGATAAAACATGGAACCATCTTGATAGAATCGAAATGAACAATGAAACTTAGGAGATTAAATACCAAGGAAGAATGATAGTAACATAAAAACAATTCAACAAATCAATCAGGGAAATTCAGAATGGATGCAACAAACACACAAACAGAACTGAACAAAACACAAAACGGATACAGCAGTTAAGAGTTAAAAATGTATGAAATATCAATCTAAATCAGAATACACAATACACAGGATTCTCTTCCCATATGTTCTTGTCTTTTGTTCATATTTTCAAGCACTTTTCCATTTACATACTCTAGTATGTTTTTTCCTAGTTTATGTCTGCTATCAATTTCCACAACAACAAAAAAAAAGTAATCACTGTAATCATCCAGTCTGTTTGAAACGTCTCTCAGGATTACAATTCCTATCAATTTTTAGAAACATTTAAGAATCCCTAAGAGTGTTAGCCACACAGATCTATCCTGATGCCTGCCAACACTGTCATGTCCTCTGACTTGTCTCAGCTCTTGCCTTGAGGGCTTTTCCCTTTTTAGAGGAGGAGCAAAGCAGGGAATGAAAGGATTTAAACCCACACAGCTGAAGCATCCAGAGTTGGGAGTGAGGATGCACAACCAGACATACACATCTGTTCATATTATGAAGTTGAAGCAAATCAAACAAAATTATGCATGCGCACATACACAAACACTCAAGAGTTCATAAACTGAACTTCATCCTTTAACTAGTCTACCTCTCAGCATCTTGTCAAAGTGTCAAACCAAGAAGGATTTCTAGAGATGATGTAAGATAGTAACATCCATCTTTTGCTGCCATCAAAACACTTAAAAAACCCCATTATATTTAGGAACAGATGCTTGGAACAGCATCTGTTGGTTACACACATGGAAACCTGTATTTCAGAGAGAGCACTTGTGAAAACATTTAAGAACTATTTTTTATCAGCCTTTACAAGTTGTTTAGATCACCAGCAGGCAATTCTGAGGCTCAGATTGCATTATGTTTTCGGTGGTAACCATACATCATATAAACTGTGATATCAAATGGTTCAACAGAGCAGAAGCAGAGTTATTATCCTGTTTTAACTAAAGCAGCTCCACCAAGGCTGCCTTTAATCACTGATCTTGTTTGTGCTGTTCATGGACACAATCTCAAGTCCTACTAATGAAGAAATGGGTGACTGGTTTGAGAGACTCGGGGCTCACGGTTGCATCATTGCTTTTTGCACATGGTATGATTCTGTTTGACCCCTCAAGCTGCTGACTCTGAAGGGGATCCAATGAGATTCTACACCTCAAAGTCCAAACAGGGAGGACTCCATGTCTGGGGTCAGTATGTGTCTGAAGCACCGGAGTTTACTTCAGCTGCAGTAAAGTGGGCTCTGCTCTGGTGTGCTGTGGTGAAGAGAGCTGAAGCATGAAAAGAAGCTATTGATTTACCAGTGTGTTTTTGTTCAAGCCTGCACCACCTGTGGTAATAAGCTATGTATCAAGCCTGAAAAAATGAGATCATAGGTAGAAGCAGATAAAATAAGTTTCCTCCATTGGGTATTGAGGCTAACCCTGAGAGATTATCTGAGGAATCCTATCATAACGGGGAAGTGTGGAGTGGATCATCGAAAGGAATTGGCCAAGGTGATCCAGGCATTTGATAAGATCAATTACGCTTTCACATGCAAAAACGTGCTCTTTATTGGCCTCCTAAACGATTACTGCCTCTCTAAGGGTCAGCAGGCTCTGTATCAACCTGGGATCGATCGGTCTTGACTTGCTGTGAAGGGTAACTAATCAGATGTTGGGATCTGTTGGTAAGCCAATGACAGTTTTAATTATTTCATAATTAATTTATTGAATGCTCAAATACTTCTAATTCAACTGATCTTTTAATGAATTACTGTCACATATAATCAATTTATGATGTATTAAAAATGTGTTTTTATTTCAGTTTGAAATGATTTAACATATTTAAGTGTTTATTGGTGTAAATAGCCATATCTTGCACTTATTTGTTTATTCTTTTAATTTGTCCTTCAATAGAAACTACTTAGAGCATTAAAATCTGATGATCCATTCTATTTAATATTGAAAGCCAGCATTTGATGTTATTATTGATCCATTGTTCTGTTGCTCTGTCTCACTTTGTTCTCCCCCATCACACTGTTTTGTACAGGTTTACTCATTCTGAAAGTGTTTCTGCTGGCTTCTGTACATATCTGCTGTTATACAGTTTTTATTGTCATTTATATTGTTCTTTATTCTGTTTTTATATATTGTTGTGAACCTACTTGCTTTGATTCCCTGTCACGTTGCTGCTGCTGTTGCACATGAATTTACCCATTGTGGGGCAATAAAAGATATTTCTATTATGCTCAGTTGTTTCTTCTTCTATTCCCATTACCTCAACCACTGAGGCATCCTGGACTCCTTCCATAATTGACTTGGCTGCATGTTCACTCTAATTAAAAACATTTTACATTGTCTTATATTCATTTCAAATTATTACTTTTTTCTTTAGCTAACAGTTACGTAAATTCCTTGTTAACTGATGCAATATAATTAAAAGCAAATGACTGAAATAAACATTTATTTTACAGGAACTTGGTTTTGTCACCAAAAGAAAAGAAAGTCTTCATGATGTGATTGTCCAAATATCCTATTATGATGATTTGGTCAGCAGGACATCTGCAGACAGGTGATGGACGGTGGAATGAAAGATTTAATAAAGAAAAATTTAAATACAAGAGAAAACACAAAGAGACTGGGAGTCTTTAAGTCTTTAAGGTTTGCCACAAATCATGTAAAAGACAGAATGGACATGTGAAAGAAGGTGGTGAAATGAGACTAGAATATAACTTTTAGGCCCTCATGCGTAACACATTGCATCACCCTAAACACCAACCCCTTCATTAAAACATGGTGGTGACAGCATGATGGTGTGGGGATTATGTTCTTCAGCAGGGAGGGTGAAGCTCATCTCAGTTGATAAGGAAATTGATGGAGTTTAACACAAGAAACCTAGAATAAATGTGTTAGAAACTACAAAAGAATTAAGACTGGAGCTGAGGTTCACCTTCCAGCAGGACTAAACTCTAACCATTCCTCCACAGGTTAGGAATGGTTAGATCAAAACATATGTATGTTATTTAGAATTATCCTGACAAAGTTCAAAGTAAATTCAATCAGGAATCTGTAGCAAAACTTGAAAACTGATGTTCATAAATGCCCTCTATGAAATCTCAGTTAATTTGGAGAAGAGGCAGAAATTGCAGAACAAGTCATAACCCAAAAGACTTGGAGCTTTGCATGCAGTAAAAGATTACGTTTTTTTTTTCTCTTGTAAAAAACAAAGTGAAATAGATTCATTATTTTCTTTCCACTTGATATGTCTAGAGTACTTTGATATTGTTTTATCACATACAATCCCTGTAAATCACATTGAACTTAGTAGTTGAAATACAACAAAATGTAATAATTAAAGCGTATTCACACCTTCCTAAGTACTGGAGCCATACTAAGAACTTGATAAGAGCAATTCAATAATACTAATGCAGAAATTATACCAAACAAATTCCACCTTCACTCATTTTCTGGTGAAATTATTTCCATCTCGTGCTCCAAGCAAAACCAAGTTATTTGTGACAGCCATGCCATCTATTTACCTTGACATCTCCATGGTGTCCTTGGTGAGATAAACGATCCAGTAGACCAGGTTAAAGGCGCCAAACGAAAGGGGGAAAAGGATGCGTGAGTATTTGTCAATGATGCTGGTGCCTGTCAGGACGTTGTTGGCCGGAACTGCAGAGCCTTGCTGGAGGAACGCCTGGGCATTGACAGGAGGGTTTGGAAAAGTTTTTGCAGGGCGATCGAAAACCGGCGCAGAGTTCATCCTCTTCTTCAATACACTATTGGCATCCACCTTTAAGAGTAAAAGTAAATAAAAACTGGAAATGTAAAAAGAAAATTACAACAAAGATGCATTGATATGGTGTATTAAAGTTAAATTATTATCCTGTTTTACTTGGAGATTTACTGTTCAATAAATCAATTAATCTTTATTTATATGTCCTCTTTCTAACAGGCATGTCATGATGTTTCATTCAAACAACTCAACAACAAAAATGACTGCATGTATTACGCGATTTTATGTGCTTACACTCTTTATACTGTAGAAAAAAAAACACTTTTCTAACTTTTACTAAAATTAAAATTCCTCTTCCAAGATCGTGTCCATGCAGTTATGATCTAAAGCCAACAGGAGCATATGGTAAATTAAATAGGGTTGTAAAACTACAGAATCTCAAAAATATTATTTAGAAACATAGACACACACCCCACAGTCTTCTTTTTATTTTTGTGTTATTTTGCCAATTCTCTCTGTGTGCAGACTGAATTATTTTAAAGATACTCAGCACATAGACAAATGGTTATCCTATGGCTTATGAAATTTCAACTAATTATGATCACAATGCACACTCTCTGGCAATATTTGCTGTAAATCAGATACAATATGAGTGCAGGAAATATATCTAGGATCTAGGACAGGGTGTGCAAAGCTTCTTGCTGCAAATTAACACAGTCTAAAAAAAAAAAAACAATTCTGTGTGAAGCACAGAAACGTCACATCATGATGTTCCAGGGCGATTTCAATAAATCAAACAATCCTCTAAATTATTAAGATGATGATGCATAATAAGTAGTTCTGGGGGCGCAGAGAGAAATGATGTTTTTAAATTATGTAACAAATTCAACTCAGTTTCTCACTACGCTCAAATTCTGCAAAAATTTTTATGTCAATTCCATCAGTTTTGGAACTGAAGTGAACTTGCGATATTTTTGCTGGATTTGTTTAAATATTTCATTTTTCTCTTTGAGTTCAGAAACTGCTCAACAGAGAAAGTATTAGAAATACTATGTGCAAGCAGTTTATTTAAGAACAAATGATAAAACTTTTACAACAAAAATAGTAATACCTTTTTCTAATATTTAACAAAATAATCAATCCAATATAATCATAATTATAAGCTGATTTTTCTAAGAACTGTTTAGACAGTGCAGTTTGTGAGGTTAAGTAAATATACATATACGTGTGTGTGTGTGTGTGTGTGTGTGTGTGTGTGTGTGTGTGTGTGTGTGTGTGTGTGTGTGTGTGTGTGTGTGTGGTATTACATCTATGTAATAACTATTTTGAAACAACTATGCCCATGAAATTGTAGCACAGATTATTCAATAAAAGATGGCCTTTAAGATCTTTGTGGTTCAGTAGTTGTCATTACTTCAGGTACATTCTTGACCTGCCTAAACACAGATAAATGATCAGGTGGTGTTACTGTGTGTATGTATTAAAAATGACATGATATTAAAACATTTTTGGCTCTCACATATTAGATGGAGATTCTAAAATAAGAATTCATGAAAACGTGATATATGTTCGAAGTAAAACTTACAAAACTTTTCTTTTCTTTCCAGTCTTACCTGTCACAAAAAATTGGGAGGTTGGGACAAAAATATTATTTGAAAAACTTCACAGTCATACCAGGTATTTTACCTCATGACTGCATGACTTTTTCTATTCCTGGGGATTTTTTTGCTTCTCCATGTCATGAAGTCTTCCCTCCTACATATTTGGTGAAAGCAGTCATTTTCTATGATGCATTCCTCCTACTCTCTTTCTTCCTATTCTTCCAGTGTAACTCTATAACACAAATGCATACACCAACACATACCCAGGACCCACTCTAACCCATCTCTCCATCTTGTTTCATAAAAACGGAGTGGGCTTGCTTTCCAAGCCCCCTCCCATCTTTATTGCGGTGTCTGCCCTCTTTCCTCTGAGCTTGCAGTGATCTGCTGGATTTTCCTTAATCTACAGCTCTTACATAATCTGCAACAACATCATTTGCCGAGCCACTGGCTGTCCACTCATGTCACTCTCTGTGGTTATCACATAGTTACAGAGACAAATAGGAGACTGGGAGAGAGAGAGAGAGAGAAAGAGAGAGAGAGAGAGAGAGAGAGGGAGGGGGTGTTGAACAAATGAAATGATGGAGCAGACATAGTTTACTGTAGATTGCATAAATTAACGGACCTAGAGAGTGAAAAACTGTGGTGTTTTTATCAAAAGTTAAAGTTGGAGAGAATGATGAAAACCTGCATGTGTGCACAATAAATTAAATTAACCGTAACAAAGGACTTAAAAACACAGTCATAAAAAAACAGAAATAGCAGAATCTCTATTACAGTTGTAAGCTTCATTAAAACACAATGAAGAAGAAATGCTGGAGTGCATGTTCTGCATGCACATTTTTACATTGTGCACAGACCAATTGACTGCAAATAGAAGAATGATTGCACGGGGTATACTGGAACAAATTGTAGACTAGAAATGAACCACGGGGAAGACAAACTTAGGGTCAACTTTGCTTCTGAAGCATCTCTGGTCTGGAATACATTCATTCCACAAGACACAGGAAACACTGATCAGGAATCATTTTGATGTGACTGCTACAGATTGTTTTAGAACATTTTCATACTTCATATTTACATATATCCTAGATGTCCTTCCAGAAAATGCATTACAATTACACAATAAGTTTCATGACTTTACATGGCAACTGTGATAAATATGTGAAAAAAGCATAAAAAATAAATGACTACAACTGAGTTGTTTTTCAGTCAAATCCAATCCATCCAGCCTGGACTGAAGTAAATTTAAGTTGAAATTATGTTGTAGAAAAATGAATATAAAAATGAATATGAATATAACCTGCAAAATCAAAACCTGTGTTGGGATAGCCCAGTCAATAGCCAGACCAAAATGTAATTAGGAATCTGTCACAAGACTTAACACTTTATGTTCATTGATGTTCCTTGTGTTCAATTTTTAAAAAACTCACAAAGTCTGTAACAAATAAATATACCGATATGCAATGGTGTCTTACATATAACATGCAATTTGAACGTGTAAATTATATGTAATTACAACTGAAAAAGAAAATGAATCATCTATAAAAACTGAAAAAAAAGATAAAATCTGATTAAACAAATTATCCACGGAACAACTAATGGCTCCAGCTTCTATTTTAAACACGTGATTATTTGTAACTGTACTTAAATGTCAGCAACAAACGTCCTCATTCAATCATAGATTTCCTGGCGTCAGCAATCATGATGAGAGCAAAGACACTGTGACCAAATGCCCTTAAAATCTGTAATGCTGCATGAACATCAGAAATGAATTTGTGTTGTCCTATATACTACACTGCTCTCTTGTGACTGGACATTTCAATAATTAGACAAGTAAGCTGGTGTACCAGCCCTCTCTTACAGATGCAAAAACTGCAAACACTAACAAGTAAAGGCTATTAAACTCATCACTATAACAATATTTTTCCATGACAATCTGGATGTGAGATGTTATTACCTGGTTGAAGTAAGAGTATCCATGAGAAAACCAGGAACACCCAACATAAAACACACACACACACACACAAAACTCTATTTTAAACAGCTTCCACTTAACCACTAACTGCCAGATGGCTAAGTGGGGTAGACACACTGTAAGAGCTGACTATTTACCACAAAATGCCGACAGCCAGTTGGCCTTTAAAAGGAACAAACCAATCTCATCCATCAAAACATCCACAACAATGCTTTAGAAGTATATAATGGGGAGACGCAAGCACAGGCAAAGCTCAGTGGTCTCTACACAAAAAACAGAATCTCTTAGAGGTTGAATGAAGCTATTTCTCAAAAAATACACTAAAGATAAAATCCCTACACCCATCTGAGCCGAGCTCCATAACCCCTGTTGATGTTGTATAACCACAAACGGTAACTGCAAGTCTGGGAAAAGCTGCTAACAATGTGTGATGATTTGGCAAGAGAAAGAAAACTCCACTCACAAAGGGACAAACCCCCCCAAAAAACTGTCATCGTAGATTTGTATTTACCAAGAAGAACAGCACATCTGTGAAATTAAACCAGTTAAGGTTTTTTTCACACATTTTTATGATTTTTACCATGAGAAGTAACACATTCATATTCACAAGAAAGGTGTTGCTTCAAAGTTACTTATTTGGAATCGATGCATAATCATCAATGTTGTTTATACTTTATACTGTTTTATTCCATCCTGTCAAAATGTGGTTTCAGTAAAACAAGCAGAAGTTAGAAAATTACAGAGTTTAAACTGTTTTTGCATTAAGACGAAGAGAAACATCCCTAGGCAACTAATGCAAGCATGTTGAAATAAACCAATGATGCAATAGAACCAACTAAAAAATGGCAACGTTAATGCAGAATTCTTGAATCACTTCTCAGGCAAACAGCAAGTTTTTAAAATCATTTGTCAGTGGTCTTAAAGTATTTTTTAAGTTTTCATATATTTTTAAACACTGTTTACGAGTTATTTTACTGGCCTTTTGGAACTATTTGTTTTTTACTTCAATATGCACTTCTTGGACATGACATGTTGCAATAAAATGTTTTCTTTTTAGTTTTTGAGCAACTTAGTACTGTCAAAACAATCCTCATGGCATGAATATGTCCCCAACTCAACTGATGGACTAGTGTTGTGTTTACACATCAAAAATAATGTGTATTTTAAAATAGTTTATCTACAATAAGTGTCCACCACACATATTTGCACCCCAGGTAACATGCCGTTTGCTAAACAATTCTTTAACAGTAACTGGGAGCCTTGTAAAGTTTATCATGATAAGTATCTACAGCCATTTTCTCTGTGAATGATCGTGGGTCTAACATAAAGCAATGGAAGAAGGAATATGTGAAGAATAAGGCCACTGCTAAGGATGGGAGATGATATGCAATGCAATGGAGGGGTTTTTCATTCAAAAGTCATAGGAACCTTGAGTGCATTTATGCTTTAAAAAACCAGAAACATGTTTTTTTTATTATTATTGGTCAGATTTTTAGCTGGTTTGTTGGAGCAGAGACACATCTGAAACTTGTTGGACAGAGGCTATAAAACATGCATTTAAAGATCCCTGCTCTGTGGTAATCTGAAGAGAAAAGAGCATAACAGATCATCAGGATTCTGAATGAACTTGAGGATTTTTGTGCAAGGACAAAAGCTCCCACTCTAACAGTGATCCAATCATGCAAAATATTAAGAGGAGACATAAAATGCAGTCTCTGTGGGAAAAGAGCTTTTTACAAAGAATTACCAGCAGGAGTACCACTGTATGGCAACAGTAATTTTATGAAAAACTGCAGTTTCTTAACATATAACTATTATTCCTGACAGATTAAATTTACTGTGTAATTATTCCTTTACAAAGGAAGTCACTCCAGTAAAGGATTTATTTTAAGGGTTTTAACACTTCCACTTTGTCAATAGCATATTTTAGCTGAAAACATAATTTGTTTCTCTTTATTCATCTTTTTTTTCCAGAGTGCCTGTCCTGTTTTTCATGTAATTGTTAGTTTGTGTTGAAATATTAGTTATTACCTTGTTTCTGGCAGTTGACCAACATAGTCAAAGCTTCAAAACTGAAGTCTTACAAAATGTACAGTAAGTAAAAACACAAGCCATCCTAATTTTTAGGAACTCCCTTCTCATTTACAAGAAGAAGAAAAAAACCCAGAAATGTTCACTTCAGTGGAGATTAATGACGACAGGTACAGGCATGTAATTAGGCCAAGGAAAGTCCTATTTTTCACAAAGAACCATCTGCTCTGATCATCATTTATAACAGCAGCTCTATCGTTTAGATGAATGTTCACATGTAACCATAACACCTTATAAGGACTCATATTCCCATATGAGTCAAAATATAATATGCACATAAAATGCATATGCTTTCAATAACCACAAAAAAAGTATTTTGTAGTTATCAACACAAGGCCATGTGACCCATCCTTATCTGGTACAGTTTAAGCATTAGCTCACATGTCATTGAACATATGCTGACACATGTAAACACCAGTGGGATAGCGTATGCCTGACTTACTGAAGCAACGTCTCCCTCTGTCCCTGTGCTTGCTGCTGGAACCACGGCTGCAGCTGCTGCTGCTTCTTGAGCGGCTGCCTTTATGGCTGCTGCCTTTCGCAGCTCTCGGTTGGCTTGGAGTGTTGAAAAGTAGTTGACAGCCGCAAACTCAATGAGGGCAGAGAAGACGAAGGCAAAGCACACAGCAATGAACCAATCCATCGCGGTGGCATACGAAACTTTTGGGAGGGAGTGCCGTGCACTGATGCTTAATGTTGTCATGGTCAGGACAGTGGTGATGCCTAAAAACAAAGATGAGAAGAAGTTCAGAACACGGATCTGCTCAAGGTTTCATATTCATACCTCACGACATGAAAGGCTGTTGACCATGTCATCTCAGTTTATCAGTATCTTCAATTAAACATTAACTCTTTTTATTGATATATATCCATTCATTTGCTGCCCTCTAGTTTTTCAAGGTCGGGTTGTTGGGGAAATCCAGACATCCAGACACTCTTGTCACGCTCTTGCCCACAGGAATAAACATCCACAAATATCTTTGCATCTTTCAGCCATTTCTGATTTTGCTCCAGGGCCTCTCCTCAATAATAAGTCCCCAAAAAACTCTTTAAAGAGAGGGGTCCATTTGGATGACCGCACAACAATAGCTAACTCCTTTGGATTAAATGTAGCAGCAGGTCTTGACTGGATGAAGTAGTTTATTATAAAATTATTTATGTGATGTTCCAAAATCAAGTTGTTTTAATTCAACCAGTAATGGTGGAAAATAATAAAACTGCAATGAGTAATATTTTTTTTCAGTGTGGCCATTTTTTAAAATAAATTCCAGCAGCTGTCCCTTTAAAGTTCTCAAATGTCCAAGCTCCGCTGGATTCCAGAGTGACATATTTGTGGTGGACATGCAGCTTGGTCACTGCTTAGATTAACAAGCCAAACTGACACAGTGTACAGACGAAAACAAATGGACTCCAAGGAAATTTGATGTAATGCAACAAATGATAATCCAATTTCTGTAATATCCTCAGTCTTTGTAACAGGGATGTCACTTTTCGTCACTGTATTCTATTCCAAGATATTAAATAAAATAATGAAATAATCTGGTTTGCTTTTTATAAAATGAATAAATGAATAAGTAGAAAACATGTTACACTTTGAAGAAAAAACTAACATTTAAAGAAAATCTGGTAACACTTTATTTGAAAGGGGGGTGAATAAGGCTGACATGACACTTTCATAAACATGACGTAACACATGAATAAGCCTTCATGAATATTTATGACTGTTGTCATAAAGCGTCATTTGGTAAATTAGGACACTTTTAATACAAAGTTGACATTATTCAAAATGTCTTTGTTATGACAACTTGACATTAACCAAGAAATCATTACTGTTTCAACTTTACCTTTAATAACATAAAGTTACCTAATTTTTAAAGTGAAATCAGTAATACTTTTATAACAAATTTATATCAGTAATGTTTATGTTTATGACGGTGTCATGACAGTCTTATTCACCCCATTCTAATTTTGACAGATGGCACGACGTACCACCATGCGAAGGCAGTGTAAACACTATATTTGACTGTAATGGGTAAGTATTTACTGTGGAGTCCATTGTGTGGCAGAGCGGAGAAGCAGCAGAGGTCAGCATCTCGACATTAGGAGCTGGTTCATACCCGCAAGAAAACTTTTATTTCTTTGTCTATTGTCTGAATGTAAAGTGAAATATGCACATTTCATATATATATATATATATATTGGTCTATACATTGGGAAGTAACTTTCCCCAGTCCATTACTTTATTATGTTAAAGGTGCTAATAATGAAGGACTTTTTTGAGAGCCCATTAGCAAAGTACATATCTAATTCACTTTCATCCAGCTAAAGCAAGCAAGAGAAAAAGGACCATTGAACATTCCTGCCTGCATTTCACCAAATGTGTGCTTTAGTTGCGCACATTTCATTAGCCGCTTTGGGATTCGTGTAGAGGTTTAATGCACCTCATAATGTTTTAAAAGCATTCTCTGTAAGCTTAAACAGTAAAGGCTAACAACTCTCAAATGCAGCCCCCTTTGGCAGTCAACCAGTAGTGACTGTCTCTATCACAAAGAAGGGGGGACATGGGAAGAAAGGCTGTCATGGTGGGTGGGAGAGGCAACAGAATGGGAACGAAAAAGTGTGGGAGGGGGAAGAAGTAGAGAGACAGGATACAAATTAAACGCTTGGGGCATTTATGTGCTTTTACAGCGAAAAAAGTAAGGTACAATTTAGGCCATACTCAATTAAGTCTGTATAACCTGGGCTCAGGGGACTCTCAGCGCTTGCAGAGGTTGTTGACAAGCAGGCCTCTGCTCTACTCCCTTCCCCTCTTTTATCTTCCCTTCAATGGGCCATCATAAATATGAACAAAACTACCATGGAAGTGGCTTTCTTTATGGTCTTTCAAGTACAAAAGCATTGTGTCATTACAGAATTTTAAGAGTGCACAATGGGAAACTTAATGTTTGAATATCCAAATATGAAAAAAAACAATTTGTAAATAATCTACAACCAAAAAATGGTTGTGCAAGACTTTGAAGTTCCCCAACCCTCATGCCCGAGTTCGAGGAGCAGCCTTGTCAATTTACTCCCTTTTCTAACCTCTGGCTTAAGTAAAGGAAATGGATTACACAAAATATTTTTTAAAATGTGATGTGTGTAAAAATATATATTTTTTTCTATTTTTGTTTTTGTTTTATTGGTATACTAATGGGAACTGGAGAGTGTATCAACTATATGTCTCAATCTCATAAGAAAAGTTTGGTGTAGAGCAGTGACAACAAACTTCATAAATAATAACACTATTAATGAAATAAGTACCATATTTTCCAGACTATAAGCCTCAGAT
>NW_015112914.1:616149-695494 GCF_001443285.1 Poecilia latipinna
GCCGGAGTTAGTTTGTAACAGAAAAAGTGTGACGATTGCAGGAGAGCCTAAATCTAAAAATGTATTGTTTTCCAGAAAGCACAATCAAATAACCCTCTCTGGGTTCTTCGCAGAACAAAAGTCAGGAAATAAATAATAACACTATTAATGAAATAAATAATAACCAAATAACCCTCTCTGGGTTCTTCACAGAAAAAAATCCAGGAAATAACACTATTTATGAAATAAATACCGTATTTTCTGGACTATAAGCCGCAGATTTCTCTGCCGCTCCAGGTTTTCCACAGCGATGCAGCAGCAGCAGGGGGGCGGACAGCCAAAGTTTGAGTCATAACAGGTCAACTGAATATCACATTTATTAGGGTTGAAAAATAAAAAGTTGCCATGTTTAGATTTAACTGAACTGATTACGGTAGTTTCCGAACGGTAACTGTAAAAGTGTTGATCCTTCGTGTCTGCTACTAGCATGTGCTAAATGAACATGAGCTCTTCCTTCTTCTTCTTCGTCTTTAGATTTCAACGGCAGCTTGCACCCATTATTGTTGCACTACTGCCATCTATTGGATCCTAATATCTATACCTCAAATTCTCATAATAATCCCAGTATTATTTAAAAAAACAAAAAATCTTCTTTTTCCCCTCAATGCTATTTAACTGATCAAAATTCTCAAATTTCAATTCCCTATTAAAACCTAATTCTGTTTTAATGGGCTCTTCTTTTATTTCCAATTTTGACTTCCAATGATTCACTTCCTGCTAAAGAGCCCCCTGGTGGTTGAAGAAAAATCCAAATGTAAGCTGCACCGGGCTATAAACTGCATGGTTCAAAGCTTAGGAAAAAAGTAGCGGCTTATAGACCGGAAAATACGGTATATGAAAAAAAAATCTAAATGCTCTCTGGTATTGTTCAGGGGGCCGGACCAAATGTGGAGGCGGGCCGGATCTGGCCCGCGGGCCGTAGTTTGGGGACCGCTGATCTAGAGAGTTTATACTGACAATGTCCCTTAAAGTACTGTGCAGTGACGCTTTCAAAGGCCAACCCATACACCCAAATCAAAAGCTGTGTCTGCCTTCACACCACTGCCAGTTGGACTCTGCCAGTGTTACAACTTTTCACAGATTCTATTTGTGTGGTTCATGGGGAGGATGTCTGGTTTAGGAACCTAAGGGTCTCATAATTACCTCTTGCAGATGATGTGGCATCTTTACCGCACCCTGAGGCATTTCTCAGCCATTTGTATGAGTCAGCTCCTCTCAATCTGCAGCCATAGTTTTCAAAAAAGGTGGATTTACTCCCTCCAGTTCATTCTTTGTCTAAAATGGACAAGTTTAAGTACTGAAAAATGGGTGCTGTTCCAGTATGTCGTAGTAAAGAAAGACATGAGCCAAAACAGTAAAGTTCTCTATTTAAAGATCTGTTTACCGACAGTAAACATACCTGGGAAACAGAAATGGGAAGCAGAATATAACTTTCTATTAAAGCTGCAAAATTTTAACCAAGATTGGTTCTGAATTCTCCAAAGAGTTCTTCACCACAAAGGAAATAATAACAATGTATTCCATGTGTTTTTAACAGTTTCATCCAGCTTGTTATAAATCCAGATGCAGGTTTTCTAAGTTTACTTAGGGCTCATCTAGAGAATAAACAATTTATCTCATATCCAACAGTAGGAGACCAGAAAACTGCAGGAAGAATGACATCAATGACTTGCCACAGATTGCATTTCTACATGGGGTCTGAACTCCCTTACTGACTCTAATGACTTGGATCTATTCTCTAAAGCAAAGTGCAGGCTTGTTGAAGCATTGGCTCACTTCGGAAGAAGAGGGTAAAGCTGTGAGCTGCAAGAGGTAGCAGAGTAATTCTACTCAGCTGCTGCTTGTTGAATTTCCCAGAAGTGGAAATGCATTTGCAAATGATAGCTCTTGCCATGTACTTTCACACATTTTCTATTCTTCATTGTCTCTTTTCATGCCTGTTATTCCTCTCAGTTTATCTCTGTCTTTGTTTAGTGTCTCTCACCCTCTCGGCTCCCGGGGCTGGAGCTCAGTGGCAACTGTAGCGTAATGTAATGCGAGAAAGTGGAACCTGTGAGTGCTCGGAAGAGAGCCAAGTAAACATCCTCCCCCTCTCAGTCCTGGCATGACCAGTTCCAAAACGGATATTTATTCCCAGTTAATTAAGCTGCACCACAGTAGAGGTAGAACTGACAAATTAAAGTTCAGAATTAGAATTAGAGTGTAGAACAGAAAATAATCATGTTTCTCTTGGTGGAAAAAGTTCTACAAAGAAGTCTCAAAGAGCATTTTGAATCAAAAAGTCAAAGATGGAAATATGTATGCTGTCTTAAAATGTTATGGCTTTAAAATTGGGCGTTTCACTTACAAAGTGTCTATATGTTTTTATCCGTCACTGTAGCTAACCAAATGTGCATTCCACTATAAATGATAAAGATTGGGGAAATTTGTAAAACCATGTTAATGCCACGCAAATTAAAGTATTTTTAAAAAGGTTGGTTTGTTTGGTTTTAAATGTTTGCAAAACTGAATTTGCACATGCTTCTCATTCTGAAAAAAGGCAGAGTTGTGCCCATCTTCACCCAGCAAACAGTGTTTTTTGCATTGACATAATTTATATGGAAAGTATTTGCAGCATTTCACTTTATGCTACAGCCTTATTCCAAGTTGTATTAAGTTAATTTCTTTATCCAAAATTCTAACAGCAAATACTCCACTATGGCAATGTCAAAAAAAGATTTTTGAGTGCTTTGCAAAGTTATTAATAATTAAAAAAAAAAACAAGAAATCAAATTGATGTAAGTATTCACAGCCTTTCCTTAATACTTTGCTGATCCACCTTTGGATCAACAGCCTCAAGTCTGTTTGAATCTGAAGCCACAAGCTTAGCACACATGTAGGCAGCTTTATCCATTCTGCTTTGCAGTTCTTTTCCAGCTCCACCAGTTAGGATGGGAGATGTTTGAATCAACACAAACTGGCTTCTGACACAAATACAGTTTTATGATGAACATCTAACAAGCTACAAGTTCATGAGAATCTGAGCATCTTCTCTGTTTCACTAAGTAACTTTAGTGACCTAACAATGAAAACAGCCTCAATTGTTTGAAAGACCATTTGGCTGCAATTTTTGGCAAACATTATGTGTGTTGTATTTTTCACAAAGCTCAATTCTGAGAGACAAAGAATGCATGAGCCTTCATATACAGTAGTATAGTTTAGTGTCTATTTTTAATTTGAAATGAAGCTTGAAAAGTAATTTCGTAAATTATACCAAAAAAGCAAAACGGATTTAAAAGCAAATTACCAAAGACAGTCCGAGCTGGAACTGATTCCTTGTTAATCCAGAAGGAAACTTGTGCCAGAATGACAGTCATTATGCAGGGAATGTAGGTCTGAATCAGGAAGAAACCCATTTTCCTTTGAAGATGGAAGTGGACAGTCATTATGACATATTCACCTGCAAGAGTTAAACATAAAATCCAAATCATACAAACAGTTCATTTTTACAAGTTTTTTTGTGCAATGTTTCTTAACAACTAAATCTTAAACCCAACATAAAAATGCAGAGATGTTATAACACCTTCCCATAATGTCAAAATGCTGGATATATTATTATTTTTACTGCTCAGTTCCAAACTCACAAATGCTTTTGGAAACACTAATATTACATTTAGAAAGGCTCTTGATACGCAATGTAAAAAAAAAAAAGATCAGTTAAGCATGGGTTATGCCAAATATGAACAAAAAGCTTTCAGATCTAATTAGTGTAATTAGTGAATGAGTTTAGAAGACAAATTTGATGACCTGTGTTGGACTTCAGCCTCTCGCTTGATACAGTCTGGCCAATAAGGTCATACTGCAACAAGCTGGATGATTCCTGTGGGACTTCAACAGAAGATAAAGGTCCTTTCTTCCATGTGTACACAATCTCACTGATGGGGTATGCATCTACGGAGAAGATATGTGAGACCTTTGTTAGAATTTGGTTCTCAAGAAAAAATATACAAACTGTTCATCTAAAATGTCTAAGAATACATGTTAATGATTAAAAGAAGATAAGCTTTCACTATGAGCACTCCTAATGAAACGTAACCCTTGTGTTTACAAATGGGGTCCAACCAACCCCACACCATACCGTATCACTTGTATCATTTGCCTCAGTCTTCGCACGCACAAGAGTTAAAAGTACATGTACTTTGTTTTGCAAAAAGTCAAATTTTCTAAGTATTTTGTAACAAACCAAAGAAGTGCATTACTAAATAGGGAGGAAAATTAGGTTCAAAATTTCAAAGTTTTGAAATTTTGCCATTTTCAGAACAAAATTCTGAAAATGGCAAAAAAAAAAAAAAGTATTCAGTTCTCTTTACTGTGATAACCTTAAATAAAATTCAGTACAACCAGCTGGCTTAAAGTCTCGTCCCAGGTAAACATTTATGAACAAACAGGAAAAGATAAAAGTATCATGGAGACCAACAAACACACAGACTGGTGACTGAAAAAACAGGAGGAAAGTTTAAAACAGGGTTCTAAAATATATAACAATGTTTTAACATCTTAAATTTATCATCTGAAAATGAAAATAGTGTGGCATAACTATAAGGTGAAATAAATTTCTAAAATAATTCCCTAGAAATTTTGCAACTAGCCATGTAGGGGACATAGCAAGAGTGTTGAAGAACATGTTCTGGTTGAATGAGATCAAAACTGAACTTTTTGTCTTCATGTTGAAAACTACATTTGGTGGAAAAGTTGCATTATGACATAGAAAACAAGAACACTGGAAATGGCAGCATCATGCATTAAAAGAGGGAGTTACAGGGCAAACTCAGAAAAAAATATATTTTAAAGAACTTGATACTGGGACAAATGTTCAACAACCAGTCAAACAAACCCTACACAGAGAATAAGAGCTACAATAGGATAATTTGGTTCAAAATATGTTCATGTGTTAGAAATGTGTCCATGTCTACATATGAATTCAGCTGACCCAGAGACAGCTCTAAGTACAGAAAAATACATATGCATCTAATA
Organism: Poecilia latipinna; assembly: GCF_001443285.1. Lineage (NCBI taxonomy): Eukaryota > Metazoa > Chordata > Actinopteri > Cyprinodontiformes > Poeciliidae > Poecilia > Poecilia latipinna. The sequence goes on from NW_015112914.1 coordinate 621,202, forward strand.
CTTTTAGATTTTTATTTAAAAAAATAGATAAAGAATTATTGTATATCTCTTTTTATTGATTTTTAGAAATTCATACTACTTGGTGTTCTATTCCATTAAATATCTCAAAATTTCATTAACATTTGTAATGATAAAATATGAAAAGTTCAGAGGACATCCATACTTTTGCCAGACACTGCAAACAAACAGGAAGGAGAAACATATTTGAGCTCCAACATTTGATGTTTCAAACTGCAGCCAGAAGACATCTTGTCAAATGGTCAGTTACTATGTGGCAGTGTGATCATTTGAGAGTGACACCATCTGTCAAACCACTGAGACTTAACAAAAGACAAAACTCACAGCTCCCGAATTTGAGTGGGCAGGCATGGCCATCCATTGGGAAGTTCATGAGGCGCATTGGACACTCTGCATTTATAGTTAATCTGTTAGAACAAGGAAAGCTGAAATCAATTTTTCATTTAAACCAACACTGGATAATGGTTTCATCTGGATTTTGCAGCATGGTGCAGTTGTATACATTAGTTAGTACACTGAAACAAAGCATACAAGTATTCAAGATGTGGGAATAAATAAAGAAAAATACCTGCATCCTTCAATCACACTGCATAATAAATGAATAGATTTAATAAACCAAAAATAATAATAGAATAGACGGTCACTAACAAAGGTTGTCTCACAAAGCCCTATTTATAAGAGGAGTATTGATCGCAGGCTCTTATTTTGAAATGTTAGTATTAATAAAGTCTTCATAACTTAAATTGTGTCTGGGTCACAATGACAAATAAGAACATTATTTAAGCATTAAAGGAAAAATATTGTCATACAACATAATTACACCCAACAGTGCTGAACTTGCCATTTCATTAGTTTTAGTTCTGAAAACAACAGCAAATTCATCATTAGCTTTCTTATGAATACTGTTAAAATATATTCTTTTCAATATTATGCATTGTCTTTTCTCATCAGTTAAATATTTCTACTTTACATAAACAGAAACACGATCTGATGATTTCAGTATTTATGCCAAAGCTTTCTTCCTGCCAGCCCTTCAAATACCAGCACTGTAGCTGACCTGTCATGATTAGCATTTAGAAAAAAGTGAAGAAAGAAAACTTAATACAACAGAAAAATATATTGTACATATTTTATCGCGCCAACTTTCATGCACTAGCTTGTTTGGTGAGACATGTTGATGGAATACAGAAAAATACCAAAATGTTCTTATTTTTCACACAGCAAAATGCTTCCCACCGCCATCACTGTAAAAATTACAGAAAAAAACTGAGCATTTTGCCATTGCTTTGGTTCTATGTTTGTGATGCCTAAAATAATCTAATGTAATAATAATATGCTTGGAATTCACAGGCAACATTTCTCCTGAAAATAAAACCCTTAACCAGTTTAATTATACACATTAGACAAAGGGAGACCGTTTTAAATTTCACTTATGATCGTCTTATGATGGCAGGAAATGTGTCTAATACAAAGTTTCTAATGTATTTCATTGTTAAAAAATAAAATTGTTTCAGTTTACATGGCACACAGCAGAGAGCAGCATGTATTGCTTCTAAGTAGGTCAAAACTTTGAGGAAATATCTTAACCCTTGTATGTAGAAATGGGGTCCAACCGACCCCACACACCTAAAACTTGTATCGTTTGCCTCATCCTCACACACACAAGGGTTAAGCACACAGATATAAAAAGCAACTGATACTGAATTATTTAAAAATACAAAAGTTACTGGTAAATTATCTGACAAAAAGCAGAGTCTTTCAAAAAATGCATGAATTTAAGAAATACTTGTGCCTTGCTGAAACTAAAAGATATAAAAACTGTCAGACTATAACTATTGTTAATGCACTTTCTGACATATAACATTTTCAAGGCGTGTGTATATGTATCAGTTTGTTTTCAGAAAAAATGTCTACCAAGATAATATTTTATATACAGCTTAAAAATTAAATAGGATATTTGATTATCTATTTTTCCTGAATCACAAGATGTGTTTCTTGTATTTCTCTTTTAATTAGCTATACCACACTTGCCATCTAAGTAATATGTGTCCATATGTCTTTGAAGCATGTCTCATGGTTTATTGAATGGATTATTTAAAGCTTATAAATTGTACCTTAACCTCTATAAGTCAAGTTGGGCCACACAGATAATCTGGTTATATTTGAAATCTATTTTTTTATACTGTCGCTGACTCTAGTGGACTTTATATGCTGCATATTTACTTTTGGAACAAAGCTTGATGTCATGTTTGTTTGAATTGCTTTCAAGGACTGTTTTGAGTATCAGATGGCACATTTCACATTTTCTGGCACTCTATGATTCTTTTAATGTTTGTGCATATTCTTGGATGCCTATTCAATTGAATAGCTCTCCAGATCTGTGCTCTATTCCGGCTTTGGCTGGGTTTTAACTTTGCAGTCCAGCGCCGTTACCTCATGGTGTAGAGGATGGTTCCGTTTTGCATGATGCGGAACAGCTTGTTTGGAGTGGTCATGTTGTGAGAGATTGACCTCTTGCCATTCCGGAAAAATGTGTCGGGGGTCCAGATTTTGCTGACCATAAGGTTGTTTAGCCGCAGGATCTCAATTGGGCCTTCAAATTTGAGCCGCTCATCAATCCACGTCTGACGAAAGAACACATCCATGGTGTACTCCTGGAAAGGGGTCAAAGTGTTTATTATTACAGGTTTTACTGATACTAACACCATGCATACTGCTGATGCTGCTTCCACCATCTACTATCTTGAGTCATTATTATTTGGTGCCCCAGAGAGAAGGACAGATGGGTATGTGAGCAATGGTTTTTGATGAAAGCAGCTTGATACTATGCTACCAGTGCTGAGTTATTTTCCCACTCATGATTATTATTCATTTTGGGGGAGGGGATACTAGCTGCTATTGCTGAAGGGTTGGGTTATTTAGGCACTTCCAATGAAAAGTTATTTCACGGGGTAATTTTATTTACCACCTTGTTCTTTACTAGTACTGCATTTGAACTCTTTCGCCTTCAGAAATGTCTTAATTTTTCATGCCATTCATTTAACACAGTGTCTCAATCAGTCATCAGAGAGTTTGATAGTTTTGCTGAGTGTGTCAAACAGTTGCCTCATATTCATGATGTGAATTTCCCATTCCCCTGCCAGATGTGGTTACTATCATTTTAGCATGGTGAAATCATTTTCAGCAAACTAGTTTAAGAAGATTTTAACTATGCAATCTGGTCCATTAGACCGATGGAGGTGAAATTCAAAAGACGGTACGTTGAAGAGATGCACATTGTCAGCTTAAGCATTACTCCTTAGTCCTAAGAAATCCCAAGAGTCCAGAAACTATCCCCCAAACACAGGCAGGATGGATTCTTGCTTTCATGTTATGTGTTCCAACCCAAAATGTCACATCTTAATCTTGAAACAAAGTTTTATGGGACTGTGAAAATTGTAGCAAATGTTTCCTGTTCTTACCTGACAGGAGTTAAAGGTGTAGAAGTCTGCTGCTGATGAAGCCCATCTGCCTCAATGTTTAACATGTGCTATATTTGGAGCTACTGTTCCCTTTCTATCATCTTGAACCAGCCCATTTTCCTATGGCTTCTTGTGTCAGCAAAGAATTTTGTCCACCAGATCACCGCTTAAAGGATGTTTTCTCTTTTATACAGTTTTCTGCAAGCATTCCTAACATACTTAGACCAAACTGTTTGGCACCAACATCCACAACACTTTCAAAATCACCTAAATCTCCTTTCTTTCATATTGTGATGCTTGGTTTCAGTTGTCCTCCGCATGCTTAGATGCTTAGTTTTGTCATTCAATTGTCTGATTTGCTAAATCTGATGAACTGCCCAGAAAGGGCTAACATCTTTTGGGAATAAAAATAAAAATAATAACTTTGAAGTCAATAATGCATGTTTTATCAAAGTCAAAGTTTCCACATTTTCATAGGACTGATCTTATTCAGCTTTTAAGAGCTGCTCACATGCTTCACAACACAAATGCCTCCAGCATATTACAGGCTATAGATGCAGTCAACTAGTATCTAAAGCTACAGTGTAGAGCACAAAAGACATATATCAGTCAGCCTATCCCATGCCAGGAGTAGCCAGCCTATCATGTCCCAACATCAGCCACATCAATCTCTCTCTGGAAGGATGGAGTGGAGGGTGAGGGAGGTGGGGGGTAGAGGGGATTGCCAACCAGATTAAAATCCTAAGCTGTACTAATGACATCCTGCTCAAATGCCTCAATAATGAAGGATGAGAGAGCTATAAGTTAAGACATATATGCTTTGATTCACTAGGAAAACAGTATATTTGCATACAGCTGTTTAAATCAATACATTTGCAAATTGAAAATTAGAGTTTAACCAGGTTTACATACCATCTCTACATCTGAAACTGGACCAAAGCTGGTGACAAAGATGTCAGTTTTGACCTCCGTGACGGGACCTACAGCAGAAGTATAAGTTGTTGTTCTGACTTTGAATCAAACTATGTAATGTTCCTCAATATCTAAGAAAAAGTTACAATCAAACTTTCATTTTAAAATATATAAATGACAACTTCAAAAATTAGCAGAAATTTCAAAGATCAAGCAAAAATACAGTTGAAATCTAGGGATGATGTATCAGCTGTACCAGCACTAAACAGAAGATTAAATACACACGCACTGGAGTGAAACTATCCTCTGAGAAAAAATAAAATAATCCAAACTGTTAACTGCAAGCAACTGACATGCAAGTCAATAATAGAAATCTGTTTATACCTCCAAATCCAGGTCGCAGCCTGTTGTCATAGCCATCCAGTAATCTATCCAATATACGCGTGATATTATCCAAATAAATACTGGTTTCACTGTGTTGCGTCTCACAAACAGTACTCGCACTGAAAGTAGATCAACACACACAGATCATTCAATTAGCTATTAAATCATAGCAAGAGTGTACAGTATCTTTGTGCACAATATGACTGCGTTGCCATGCGTAAAGAAGTCAGCCAACAATGCAGAGAAAGAGTTGCCACACTTACCAAAACAGGAACAAGCTCGTTAAAACGAAAGCCATGCCTCGCAAAGACCCGATCGACATGTTGCATTATTTTAGAAGCATGATTGTTTGCGGATTTGAGTCCTTCCTTTTATTTGGAAACAGTGCGAGGAGATCGCGCCAGTCCAGCACGACTTGACTTTCCCTCTAGTGCGGTTGCGCCCGCCTCAGCCTGAATTGCTCAGCTGGAAAAGCCTAAAGAGTTTTCAAGAGAGTGAAGAGGAGGGGGAGTAACAGGGGAGCGAGAAAGGGGGGTGGATTTTTGAGTTTTTATTTTATTATTATTATTTTTATTTATTTATTTATTTTTATAGGAGACACACAGGTTTCGAGTGTTAGTGGAACAGAAATCGATAGTGCGTTCAATTGAAGGAAATGATGGTTATTGCCATTTTGATTAAGAAGGTTGGAAAGAACGAAGCGCTGGGAAGAAACCGAGAGAGAGGAGGGAAATGTGAAGGAGATCTTACACGTCAACTGCAGGAACAGTTTCAACCGAAGTCATTCTAAAGCCCCTTTGCTAAACAGTGTAATTTCTGTACGCACCACTGCTGCCTCTCAGCCTTTATACTGTATGCCTGCCCTTTACATGAAAGAGAAGCAAAAACAAAAAAGACAAGAAAAAAAAACATGAAAATTTAGAAAAGTATGATTCACATGGTGGTTCTGTGGTTGAGTGGAGTGGGTGGTAGGTACATTTGGTGCACTATGAAACTCCATAGACCAGGAGCAAGGGGACACAGCATCCAACCAAACTGAGGAATTACCACAAAGTACATTTTTTGTGAGCGTAACCTCAACACAGCTGAATAAATGAGTCCTTCCTTTTATTCCATTGTGCTCTTTGATTTGCTTTCAGCAGAGACCAGCATTGTTGTCTGTTCAGGCACCAGAGCCGTTCTCTAGCTATGTGGGGCCCCAAAGAAAACGTGATTGGGGGCTTTGAAACTGTGACGTCCAGTCAGGGGAAGCCTCACATGTCATCATGTTAAATACTAACAATAAGAGGAAATCAATCTGTCCACTTGACAGTTCTTTGAATTAGTTTTCTGCATTATTTCGAAATGTTTATGTTTTAAATTATTGAATTTGTGCATTGCCTGTTAAAATAAATGGTAGTAGTGAAGTAATGTAGCGCTGTGCCTGAACTCTAGTTGGGTGAGGCAGAAAGTATTGTACCACACTGATAGGGGGCGATGCTGCGCCCCAACCGCACAGTTACCAGTTGCTCTTATGCATGGAAAAAAAAAAAAAAAAACTATAAACAACCAGAAAAATACAGTCTTATCATATTGTTCAACAGTATGAAATTGATTAATGCATACTTTATAGCTGTTTAAATTGAAGTTAAAATATACAAATAAGCTTTTATTTTATATTTTTATATATACTCAAGAGGAGTCAGTGCCTCACCATGAAACTCATCACACATCACAGCTTTGGAGCTACCATTAGCCACCACTTTCATTTCAATTTCATTTAAGTACAACCAACTAAGGCTGAGGTCATGGAAGCACGGTAAGCTCTTTCTAGAAACTTGACCTGAGCTTTGCTTTGGTGGTCCATTATATTGTTCTGGTTCATAACAAGAACAAGTCAATATTTCAACAAACTTGTACCATGGGTTCAATGTGTGGAAAGAAAATATGACCTTAACCACACCACCAGCCAGAACCATCTACGCAGAGCAGGATGGATCCACACAATAATGTTGTTTAAGTCAACAGCTGAAAATTAGACTCATCAAACCAGGCTATGTTTTTCTAATCTGTTATTAGTTTGGTGAGCTGCTGTTAACTGAAGTCTTAGCTTTCTGTTCTGAGCTAACAGCAGTGTATGCTGTGTGGTTTATGCTACTGTAGCCCATCTGCTTCAGGGTCTAGTGGCATTGATGCAGCAAGTGATTAAGTTTCTGTAGAACTACGTCATCAGCCAGACAAGCAATTCTGTTCACTGTTCTCTTACATTAGCACAAACTTTTCACTGGATATTTTCTCTTTTTGAACCATTGTAAAACGGAGATGGTTGTGAGTGGAAATCCCTGTACATCAGCAGTTTCTAAAATAATAAGCCGAGGCTCTCTTGCTGTTCAAACTCACTCACATCCTTTCTTCTAAATTGTGATGATCTGTCTGAACTCCAGATAATTCTCTTTACCATGCAGAAATGTTTGAATGCATTGTCGATTAATTTACTTTATTTCAAGGGGAAAATGTACAACTCCAAAATAAAGTCAAGCTTTAATCTGCAGTTTCACACTATATTTTTTAGCTATATTAATATTCTTAAAAATTTACTGTGAGTTAACAACCAGTTAAGCATCTGTACCTAACTGTTAAATACACAACCCAGTTTAACAGTTTGGTTAAAAAAAAAAAAATCAAAGGTTAAAAAACCTAAATAATACTGTTCTTGACTGACATTTATTGCACTTCTACAAATAATGAGGAAGGAGATTAATCACAACACCTTCAGTAAGCAAAACTTCAACCTGGAGCAGAAAAGAGCAGATTTCCTGAAACAGAGAAAAAAGGAGCATCAAATGTTCTCTGTACAATGTTAGCAAGTTTCTGTAGCCTTGTGTCTTGAGTGATCAATGACCTAGAATACATTCTGTCTTTTAGCTATACATTACTTTTTCATTATAAGGGATATCATAGTCATAGCATCAATAATTCATATAAGGGAGAAAAATATAGGATTTTGCTGTGGCAGGATGAAAATGTGAAGACTGATTGCACAATAAAATCCCTCAACTCTTGTCTTCTTTTCTCCTTAAGCCATGACTTCCACAATGTCCTTAAAATATTACTTGAATAAAATGCAAACAATGGCGGATTAGATTTGCATATGACAGAATTAGGTTAAACATCATGGGTGGATCTGGTTTAATGATTTAAATTGCCTCTTAGGTTTTAAACAATGTTTGGGTTTTATACAGTTCACAGCATAGACATGTGTTCAAAGGAGTTGTGATGAAACAGGCTTATACGGTGCAATGTGTAAACAACATTTACTTGCCAGTAGACATATTAGGCATGCCAGCAGTTAAAAATGTTTCCTAAATTTATGTCGAACCCACAATCCAGAAGTTATAGTTATTGTCATATTACAGGAATTGCAGTATAAATTTTTATTAGAAGTAGATCAGTGTCAATTTTTGAATCTCTTTTGGATGGTTGACAGTGTCCTCTGACCTTGGTGTTTTTATCATCTTGATCCCATTGGATCGTCCGTCCCATCACAGTGTGCTGCCCATGACAGGCTTCTGGTCTCATTTGTTTTTGTGCCACAGAATGGGATTGTGGATGATCCTTGGGCTTGGAGAAAATCTCATTTCGCCTGTTTCTCATGGATTGAATATGCTTCATGTGTTTCTGAAATGGGTTTGATAACTGATGGGTTCACATGAACAAGGGAAAAACACAAACACACACAGTGTTGCATGATACCAATTGTTGCTGTAATCCCTTAATCCATAGTAGATGACTTTATGTTGCTATGGACACACCCACAATGATGGTAATAAAATGCTTGTTTAGATATTAATGTACTTTATTCTTTAGAATGAAATACTTTAGACACGTTACTTGGCTGAATGGGTTTGCCAGAAGCTACAACACTATGCTTAATCCCACACATGGTACATATTATACAGGTATCTAACCTACCTAAATGTCCCACTGTAAATTTGCATGTAGAGGAAATAAACTGACACATCCACGTGTCAGTTTCTTTCCCACACATGCAAATTTACAGTTTCTTGCAAAGGTGTTCATACACCTTTAAATTTTTCATATTTCTCACATTGCAACCACAGACTTCTTTGCATATAATTGTGATTGTTTTGTGACAGCCCAAAGCCACATAGTGAATTACTGTGAGGTGGAAGGAAACTGACACATGGTTTACAAAATGTTTTTACAAATTAAAATCAGGAATGTGTCTCATTTGCATATATTTTCTTCTTTTGATGCTCCAACATAATAGCCAGTGAAACCAACTTGATTCTTAAGTCACATATTTAGCAAACAGAGTCCATTTGTGATTTGTGGGTGATTTAATCTCAGAATAAATACAGGTCCTTTCCCTGGTGTTTTTTGAGAGAGAGTGAAAAAACAATCCAAACAATCAAGAATAAAGCTGTAAAGAAATTTAATAAAATTCTCAAAGTTCTGGTCAGTCCATAAACTTAAGTTCAAGAATTGTCTGAAGTCTCTTTATTGAAGTGTTTTAAGAGCAAAACCATTATTAAATGATATACATATATGACATCAATTTTAAAGTCAGCCAAATTCAATTTAGGGAACTGAGAACACATGTTAAAAATCATATGAAAGAGTGCAAAAACTGTGGAAGAGTTTCACCTCCTAGCTTGACATCAACCCTAACAACACACTAGGAACCACAATAGAAAAATGTAGTTTAAAGCATATGGATGTGCTGGTAAGGTCTATTCAAAATTCAAACCTAAATCCAGCTGAGAGTCTTGAGCTTTATCTGCAATTATTTTAATATGCAAAACTGGTAGAGACAAACTTAAAATTGCTAAAGTGAAAAAATAAAAAATAAATGTATCACTTTCCTAGTACTTCAGAGTTTGTGTTGGTATTTCACATAAAATCATAATAAATAAAATTAAAGTTTAAGATTGCAATGCGCCAAAATATAAAACGTTGCAGGCTTATGACTATTTTGCAAGTCACTGTAGTCTGTCTGATTGCTTGGTTGACTGGTTTGTTAAGTGGCTGATTTCTAAAAGACTAGTAAGTGTTTCCTCTGTGGTAATCTAAAGTACAGACAACTACAAGAATCCAATACTTGACTTAATGACTGGATCAATGGCAATCTTTACACTCCATCCTGGACCATGCTCTGTCAGGCATCAAACCTCCACAGTAAGTGGTGCAAGGAAAGGAGAAGTAAATGTTTTGACTGACTGTATTGGGAGGCGGCTAAGTGCAGGTTGTTAGACATTAAGTCTAGATCCTGAAAGCTAGTAGCAGTAACAGTGAGCTCCGGCTTTATTGATTATCCTGCTACACCAAGTGCAGTCTTGATATTTCACTACTTCCTTTTGGTGCGGTTCAGGCTTCCATTGTAAATGGTCATTAGGTTTTTAAAAACCCAGTTCAGTGAATAATTCTAAATAATGGGGGGTCATTACCTCCTGCAGATAATATTTCTGCAAAATATAAAACACTGTAACAATGTGTTGGACTGGAGCTTTGAAGTGAGATGAGAAAAGCCCAGTGATTATGATGGATTGCAATTATGAATGCCCCATTCCATGAGAACAATGCACCTCATATGCCAGGGATGTGGGAAGCAATTCAATTATGTCATTTTAAGAAGTACAATTACTTGTAAGATAAGGAAACATACTTCGAAATCCACTGGGTTTTGGAGAAGATAAAAAAACGCATCAGCAGGAGTTTGTTAATGAGTTCATTACTCAACAAAAAACGGTTTTAATTAAAGAAGTCATGATATGCCTTCTGTGTTTGATTCTACTTACACAAAACAAAACTGCAAGGCTGCATAGCTTGCAGATGGCTGCAAGAAAGTTTTCTAAACCTGCTGACCCTTTCAAGGTAGCAGACTCTGAATTGGCAGGAAAAGAAGCTGCATGCAAAAGTAGAAGCAAAAGGATAGAAAGGACAAATGAAGAAATATGAGATACTTGTTCAAGTTATGTTTTTTTTTTTTTTTTCCGCTCCATGGACAGGTTTAATGTCACATGTTTCTGAATTATTGTGATGTAAATAGTCAAACAAATCCAAAATAACTCTTGATTCAGTATCCATTTTTCACATTGTGTATTTTATTTCTGGTTATTACTAAAAACCAGAGCATTGTCTACACCCAATTCTGGCCACACCACAATGCTTCTATAAATACATGATTTCTCCCACATGAGATGGACCCACTGTACTTTATGAGCCTCACCATGTGGTATCTATGGTAACCACTTAGAGTAGAAGAAACTCAGCATGCATGGTGCAATTTGAGTTTGAGTGTGTTTCAAGACTATTAAGAACCGAGTGTGTTCACAAAATTGAAAAATAGAACAAATGTTCAGGTCACAGCCAGTAAAATGACTTGAACCAAATGTCATGTAAAACATGAAATTAGAACCAAGCTAAAAGTTCAGAATGAGCTTCAATCACTATGAAGTGAACAAAAAGGTCTAAAGTTGCAACAGCAATTTTGAGGTACTGTTATGGGAGTCAGTGAGGCAAATATAATAAAAGAAATAAGTAAATTGACTTGTGAATATCTTATATTCACAAATATCTTATCTTTGTAACTCACTGTAATAGACAACTCAAGTATTTTGAAGAATTGTCTAGGGATCATTTAAAATTAATTATTAGAAAATGTTAGACTTAATTTCCTCAGCCGCATTTCAACAGCAGTACTGCAGAATCTCTGCCTACTTCAAATGCTACGCTGCAACACCTGCATTTGACATCAGGAACAATCTTACCATGCTAGAACAAGCCAGTCATTAATTCAAAGAACATTTTATTTTTAGAAAACGGTTGACCATTTGAATGTTCAAACCCACATTCATACTCATACTTTGCCATTTGGAATATACAGTTGACCTACCAGTCATGTTTTTGGACAATGAGAGGAATCCAGTACACCCAGAGAGAACTCATGCAGCCCAGCTGATGCAAGGTAACAGTGCTAAAAACAACCTAATCATGAACAAATTCACCGGACACAGTAAGAACAGTAATTTAATCTTACCAGCACTTTCATGTTTAAGTGGCTCAAATCAGACTCCTGTGTAGCAATGTGCAACATCCTACTGATGTTTCAGAACCATTTGCCTAAGTGTGTGTAAAGAATCCATGCCTACAGCCTCTCTAACAGATCCCAAACAAGAAGGGTGATGAAGACAAATTCTTATGACCTTTTCCCCTCCTCTCACTATCTTCTGTATTTGTCTAGTTGCAGCTTGAAAGGCTGGATTTGTTATGGGGCCATAGCTGAACTGAATCTGTTTGGTCTACCATTTAAAAAATGTTAGAACAGAGAAAAAAAAGGGTTGAACATGAATTTTGTTTCCAATCACAGTTGAAAACATTAACGACTCAGATCTCAATGACTATCAAACAAATTAGTATGTAAAAAAGCTACTGGCAATACAGAAAACCTACTAAAACTATCAGACACCTAAACATGTTGTTTTGTTGATGACTGTTTTTCTTCCTAAAATTAAGAAAAATCCTTCATCCTGTGAAAATAAAGTGCTGACATTTTAAAACATTGCAGTGGATTTGAATTTCCTCTTTTAGCCCATGTATGAATAGAATGTCACTATCCAGTCTCTATGGTTACCCACTCTGGAAAAAAAAAAAACACATCAATGTTAACTTAAAGTCAAGGAGCCTGCAGAGATAGTACTTGGCAGACTAAACAGAACTGTATTTTCACACTGATGTGATCTGATTAAGCAGATGCTTATTTTCAGGAGTATTGCTTCAGTTGAATTTTCTTTTACTTGACAAATAGCTGCATAAATAGAGTCTGAAAGCTGATGTTTTTGTACTGTCAACATACCATCTATTATAAATGAACAAGTCTCCAGTGTTTATAAAATTGTAATCCCTTAGGATCTCTTTGAATGTCAGCTTCACTGCATCATGGGAGCTCTTGATCTTTGTAATCTGCAGGTGGTTTGGAGGAACAGCAAGAGCAGAGGCCAACCACTGCGTTGTCATCCTGTGTCACAGTCTAATCACCTCTTTTGATGCCAAGACACCAAAATAGGGTCGTTTGGCAGAAGTTGTCCAATAATCCTTCCTTTCGTTTCTCTTTTTTATCAGTCCCTCCATCTTTCCTTCCATCCAACTGTGGCTAAAGCTGACACTCAACCTGGACTCGAGTCAGCAGTTCTGGCAGAGCTAGCCAGCGTCTGTCAGGGGCAGGGTGAGCAACTGAGAGAGAGATGAAAAGAAACAGAGTTAGCCAGCAGTCCATGGTTTTGGTATTGGTCAGATGGGTAAGGACATTGCAACCTTGAAAAAAAAGCAAGTGGCGCCTCCTCTGGTAGTAGTAAGGTAATGAGGCATAAGGAAGGTAGTTGATGGAATTTGTTTGTTTAACTATGATTAAGAGGTCAAAACTGTTGCCATGAAAACTTAAAGGCTATGAGGAAATAAAGGGTTAACAACAGCTTTCGAATGGATACCTAAAATGTTCTGTACCTCAGTAAGATTGGACTGCAAAAAGTGAGGCTCAAGCAGTTTGTGCCATCACTTAGGGATAATATAATATTCATGATCAGTACTTCAGCAAAATGGATGTATAAAAACCCCTTTAATATTTAACATTTGTTAAAATGGGTTACAGCTGCGGTACAACTTTTACAAAAATATGTTTTTCCATATTTATTAACACTGTCACCATGTCGTCACAATATACTGTGAGTCAGTTAATGTGAAAAAAATGAGCTCCTGCACCTCCTCCCAGTGCTACTAATGCCATCTGCAAAAATGCACCACTCCAGTCAAAAACAGCCAATCAGAGCCAGAAGGAAGGTTTTAGCACTGTAAAAACAACTTACAGGTACAGAAAAATCATTTATCATTGGTGGCTATGCTAACTGGCCTTAGCATTTGTGGCAGCCTATGTTTTGGTGAACCAGGTGCAGCTTAGCAAAGAGCAAGCAGGAGGGGAGGTGAGCACCAGAGTTATTAACAGTGCTATAACCCTCCTCCTGGCTCTGATTGGTTGTTTCCTTCTGAGTGGTGTATTTTTGTAGCAACTAGTAATAGCTGCAGATGAATGTCAATTTCTGAGGAAATTCTTGTGATAAAATCTTTTATAATCAACAAGTCATTTTTCCCACAAGTTTCTGTTGATCTCTTTCACAGGTATCAGTGATGCAGAGTGATCATGGTTTTACTGAACAAAGCTCATATGTCCCAGAAACTATTGAACCAAACAAGAAGTTCCTAACTTCACTTTATGAGGAACAATTTGACATTTTTTTCCATTAACTTTACAATAAGCATATAGATTTTTCTGTGGTAAATTACACCACTCAGGTATATTGAGTATCTTTTTGGATGTATATTAACGGTGGTTCACATACCTAATTTTAGCGAGCCATATAATCAAGGTGTACAATATAAAAATGGATGTAAACAAAAAGATAGTGTCACTTTAAACCAAAAATGTGATTTTATCAATTTAGTCGCACGTTTGTTTTACCATTTAGAGTCGAAGGCTATATCCACTCTATTAATGTCGTGTTGGGTCAGATACTAAAAAAAAAATAAAAAAAAAAAAATAGCAAGTTAATGGAAGGCAGGCCTGTAAATATGAAAGCTCCCCTGCTGAGTTAGGGAGTTTTAATCAGCAGTGTCAATGCTGTAATTACACCATGCATAAAAGAGAAATACACAGAGATGTTTTAATTATAGGCAAACGAGAAGGCAAAGCAGACAAATTGTGTCTGATTATTCCACATATATACATCCAAAAACATACTCAATATGTCTGAGTGGTGTAATAAACTATATATATAATGCATGATGCAGATCATTTTAAGCTCTGGTACAGATAGGTGAAACAAGGAGGCAATTACTGTACTTTATCTGGGCCATGTGCTCTGGCATGCTGCCAGTCTATCAACACAGTCCTGGGTAGATATCAGCCTGCCAATCCATGGGAGGTGTTACCTGCTGAGAGCAGACCAGGTGCAAGCTCCACAGTAAGACAGCATGAAGTAAAGGTTTATCAAGCACTGCATGGCAATTCACCCTCTTTTCGTAGCGCGGTCATTCTGTACACACTGGTTATGTATCAATAAGTAAAAGCCAATTGCTATTGATTGTTATGGTCTTGTTGGCTTACCACTAAATAAATGGTAAAGACTATTACATGTCTTAAAAAAATTTCTTGGTAACCGAATGCATCTTTCAGAAATTTACACAGATGGTAGAATTAATCAGGCTATCTGACAGTCTGATCCCATTTGTTGCTAAACTTTGTTTTAAAACACATGCTAAAAAATAAATACGGTAATTTGAATTCTGACTTTTTCTGTTCTGAAGAACTAACTTTGGAGCTGTGAATTTGTGTCTTTTTAAAAACAAGGTGACTTCATGTCTTTCTCTTGCTTAAAATCAAATCATTTTAACATTTAATGTCATTCCCACCTAAACAACAAAATGTTCATCGACTACTTTTACTATGTTTAAAAAAGTTTTAAAATGACATCTCAGAACAAGAAAACAGAAAAAAACACTCCTGACTGAAGCCTGGATGACTGGTCAGACATCTGTTATCTGTGTATTCAGGCCCTTCTCAACACATTTCTTCATCAATGTATGATGTTGTTTACTAAGTTTATTTCCAGCATTAAAAAAGCTTTTTTTTTTTTTCAATTCAGCAAAAGAGGCACATTAGACTGAAAAGTGTGGTGTTTTATTAAGGGGCTCATAAAGTCTATTATATTCCTCTTCCTGGAGAGATGCAGAAAAACACAACAGATAGCAGAGCTAGATACATTTTGGAAATATTAAACAACTAAATACATCAGTACCTATTGTTTTATCTGTTCCATCTTAGTTGAAACACTGACTTCTTTTAAATCTCAACTAAAAACCCACCTGTTTAGAGTTGTATTTGAAACTTAGCTATGTCCTTTGGTTGCCCCTCTGTTCTCCATTCACAGGGTTGTTTGTTTTAATGGATCGGGGCTTCTCAAGTTGATATGGTGACCTGAATTTCATTCAGTCATCACAATGAACAAAGTTCGATACAATTGTATGTCACATTTGTTTTTCATTTTTTATTTTTATTTTTAATCTTGTTCCTCTTTTTCTCCCATTTCAAAAGCCAAACTTTGTTTTGGACAATCACACATAATCAAAATAAACTACATTAAACTTTCTAATTTGGTACTGTATTCAGTACAGAATGTTCATCTGTTTTATTTGATAAAAATAACCTACGCATATATTAATTTTATTAGTTCAGATGTATATAAGATGCTAATTTATGTTTATCTTTTTTTAACTCAGTATTTTTGCACTTTTACACATTTTAATAGATGCTTTAGGTCAAACTAAGTTCAGAATTGTTCTTGATCATATTGAAAAAGGACTGGATTCCATATTCATGAGATGAAGAAATCAGCAGTCTAGAGATAAATAAAGTCATTAATTATGCATTTACAGTTCAGAACACTCTGCAGATTATGCTTCGTTCTTTGACTTTATAATGCGCTCATTCCTCTAACTTCCAGCTCTGATGATACCATATCCATGACGATTTGTGTCCAAGTTCACACAGCGGAGCTCATCCTGCTTAGCAGTGCATGGAGCCAGCCAGCAACGAGCGTGCATGGCTGTGAAAAAAAACAGCTACGGAGGAACCGGCTCATGCTCCATCACCCCGAGGCGCTGCATGGACACTGCGCTTCCCTGGGCATTAAGGCTCTCCTCTCATCAGAAACCCGGATGAGTTGAGATCGATGCGTGAGCAAATGTTGGTACAGAGAATCATTTGTAGCATGAGACCCCGAAGTTTACTACATTTTTTCACAAGAGGCACTGTGGCACTGTGAAGTGTGTGTTGGGGAGTGAGGTTGGAGGCGCATTCAGCACCATGGACAGAGCAACTGGATGGGTTTCTTTAGCAGCAGGTATTTGATAGATAGATAGATAGATAGATAGATAGATAGATAGATAGATAGATAGATAGATAGATAGATAGATAGATAGATAGATTGATTGATTTCATGTTTTTCAGTTGGAGTTGTTTTGTCGTGCTCCAGTAACTCTGCTGGAGGAAGCAGGGTTGCAGGACTTGTTCAGTGTCAGCTGAACGTCAGGTTCAGGAACAGCGAATGGAAAGAGAACACCCCACCCACATTTCCTCACTTTTTTCCTAAACTTTTTTCTTACGGTCCCTCACACCCCTCTCCCCCTTTTTTTTTCTTAAACACTTAAAACCGAACTTAAATATGGGAAGACCCCTTGTCCTTTTGGGTAACACGGAGTCATGATTCTCCTTTAAATTCTTTCTTGTCTGGATCTGCCATTGGCATCAACAGCAGCACCGCTGCTGCTTCTTGATGTTGTGATCTGAAACACGCATGCGCCCGGAATTGGAATTACTGCACTGGCGAGAACAACTTAGACCTCGTCAAGTCTTCACTAAAAGAAACCGAAAACCATATAATTTTAAAATTGCAGCCGTAAGCGCAAGAGGGATGAGGACGACGTGTGTCTTGTTGATCTTCTTCATGGCAGCTGTGCTGCGCGCTCAAAGGTGAGTGAAAGGGGGTCGGAGGATGCTCCACTCATTTTACTAAGTGTGACTGTCTCACAAGCGGGATGCAAAACGATTGGCATGTATTGCACAGCAGTTCTCCGTCTCTAAAGCTCTGCTCTCTGCTTTCTCTTTCTTTTCTTCCTCCTATAGTGCCAGTGTAAATGACCCTTGCAATATGCCTTTGGTCAAAGAAACGGTGGACAGACTGTTAAAAGGTTATGATATACGACTGAGGCCAGATTTCGGAGGTAATTAGGTCCATTACAAACATGTTGTTCCAGTTTGAGCGTTGCCAGGCGGGAGTAGAACAGCGTTATTAGTCCAACTTGGTTTGCAATTCCCGAAAGTACTTGTATCACTAATCTAAGAATTTTAATGATAAAACATTCCTAGACAATCTACATGATACAGTCTGATGATAAGTTGAAACATCCTGCCGTAATGCTGGCTTAAATGAGTAACATATACTCAGACATCAATAACACAAAAATACTAAAAATAAAAAATAAAATAAAATAAAATAAAATAAAGAAAGAAAACGTGTCAGTCATCTCCGTGTTGATTTCTTTTTAATATCTTAATATTTTGGCGATCAGAAATGCATATTTGGAGGGATTGTGATTTAATGTGTGGAAGACACTTTGATTGCAGGTCGGCGCATCTAATCCTAACCCTGGCGTGAGCTGTGAACTAATCATCCGCCTGACAACAGCTAAATTTACAAGTGTTAATCTGTGTTCCCATTACACACCTATTTTAAACTCTTTCTACTGATGAAAGTCAATCATTTGATTCCTTTTGGTGGTAACTCCTGCTGTTTTCTGATGCTTACTGTGTTTTTCATCTGTCCCAGGTCCTCCAGTCGGAGTGGGAATGAATATAGACATAGCCAGCATAGACATGGTATCAGAAGTCAACATGGTAAGAAAACCAACAACATTTATAATTTCAAGAAACTGGTGCCCGTTGTAATCGCCTCCTGAGGGAGACACCCCCCGTCCCTCCCTCCTCCCTCAAAGCGCAATGGGGAAACCCTCCGTTGGGGGAACTTACGTGACACTGACCTGACCACTTCCAGACTACAAGGGCCATTAAAGTTGCAAGAATGATGTCATGACTTTATTTTTGCTGCTCCGTTAGAACTTCTTCATAAAGAGAGATGTTTTACTTTAAGTTTTGCACTTAGATTTGTGAAGCGGAGACATTATCATTCCAAGAATCACCAGCTTTATAAAAATCAATATTTGAAGATTACATTAACCCATCTTTTAATGTGTCTGAAGGAACATTTCTTGATCAAGACGTTTTTTTTTTGTTTACTTATTTCCTGATGTAGAAGGTTTGTCGTAACTGTTTCTCAAGGAGCGGAGACAGTGGATGAACTTTGGTGTTGCGTGTCTGAACATCGGAGATTAAGTTTCATACAAGTGCGCCTCTTAGTGTTGAAATTGTAGAACTGCACTTGATTATTTTTTTTCCAGACAGACAAGGCATCACGATTGAAGGTCACTCTTGACATGATTAAGGTGACAAAGTGAGAAAAAATATTTTTAAGCTAACATCCATTGCTAGATCCATTGTCATCAAATTTTTTACTTTTATTTTGGTTAAATGCTTCTTCCTGTGCTTGACCTACAATGTGTTTCTATTGCATACTTTTAAAACAGATTTTTTGGGGGGGTAGAATCACCAGAAAACTGATAGAAGTACGTTTTTATATTGGTCCTGTAAAATTTTTAGTTGCAGATAAGATGAAGCCTCATATTTTATGTCTGTTCACTTGTATTTACACAGAAGACTGGCTTGGAAACTGATGCAAGCAGACAAATGCACATAAACATACAGAGCAAATTTTCAGTAACCTCCATCCATCCGAAAGAGCATATTATAAACAGAAAAGTCAGGCTTCTGAAAAGTCTTCATTTCCACACGTTAATTACTTTGTAGTGGTTCCTTTAGCATGAATTATTTCATCAATGCATCGTGGCATGGAGGCAGCGTTATTAGTCCAAGTGGCATTGTGAAGCCATGAGCCAGGTTGGTTTGATAGCAGCTTAAAGGTCATCTGCATTGTTGGGTCTGGTGTCTTTCATTTTCCTCTTGACAATACTCCATAGATTCTCTGCGGGTTTAAGTCATGCTTGTTTGCTGGCCAGGCAAGCACAGTAACACCAAGAACAAGCTTTTAATACCTTTGGCAGTGTAAGCAGGTGCTGAGTTCTGCTGGAAAATGAAACGAGAAGCTCCATTGAGAAGCTCCCCAAAATTCACTCATGGATTTTGCTCAGCAAAACTCTCAGGAATGCTGCTATCCCTTTTGCTGATGCATCCTTTCCTACCACACTTTTTCCTTTCACTTAACTTTCTATGAATGTGCTATAACTTAACATTTTTCTAATTTTATGAGAGACTGAATTTTGGGTTTTCATTCTCTTCCATTATCAAGTTTAGCTTCTTCTGATTTATTTTTCAAGTGTGACTAAACCCCTGAACGCCTTAGCCTTTTCCCTGTCCACATAAACTATTAGTTAGGCATGACTGTTGCTCTTGTCAAAGGTTATCTGCAACATTTGGCAAGAGCTAAGACCAAAATGTTTTGTTCAGAAAATAAAACAATACTCAAGGAGAACGAAAACTAAAATTAGGCAAAAGTTATTTTCCTGAAATTAATTCCTTCTTTCTTTTTTAACATTAGCAACTTTGAGAAGATGTTAAAGTACATAGTTACACCTGTGCTCAATAGTTGCTTTCTTCAAAACTAGTTAGTGCTGAAGTTTTCTGTATGCACACACATCCAAACAAAAAAGGTCCAACTCTGCTAACATACAAAGCGAGTGCCGTGCAGCCTCTTTGATCATCCCATTCCTTTGAGAGGGTTTGGCTCGCTCAACACCCTCTAATGTGAAAGGGGAGTCATTACCACCTGACCCATCGCAGCCTCGTAAAAAAGAAAAGGCCACGTGTGTGTGTAATGGTCTCATCCTCTTTGATCTGCTCTCCCCACTAATATAAATGTAGCCACTTTTCAGAATAGCAGCTGGTGTAGAAGCACTTTCCTTTCTTCCATTTCCTGTACCCCATCTGGCTCTCTATCCGGCACTTATTTGGTGCATGGGTAGAACCGCCCTATGTTCTGTCTTTTAGTGAACAGATAGGGAACTGAGTTGAGGGTAATGGAAATATGTCACAGAGGGATGCTTCCAACAGTGTCCTTTTTTGTCATTATGGCAGAGCAGGACATCAATGCTTTGTTCTGTATGAATGATGCAGAAGGTTATTTCTTGTCTATGCACATTGTTGGAGACTTCACATTAGAAGCAGACACAAAATGAGGCTAAATGTTTTCTCCTAAAACAATCTCATATTATTCAGTTATTACCAATGCAACAGGGAAGAAAAAAAACAAAAAGTCTCTTGTTTACTACAGATGAGCTACCATCCAAAAGGTCAGTATGGAAGTTCACCTGATGTTAATTCAGCTTGATTTTTTGTCAAAAAAGAAAAAACAAAAAAAGTTTTACACTCAGAACAAAAACTGAAATGCTACTAGAACACAGAGATAGGATAATATTAGAAAATATTTATTGATGTTCGGTGCCTTACAGAAGTATCCATAAATTTTTCACATTCGTTCATAAATTTAAATATCTATATTTGGATTTAGAGCTGAACTTTGACTCGTCTGTTTCCACCCATGAATTTGTATCATGTTTTCTGTTCAGGGTTCTGCTGCTGGAAGGTAAAGATTCATATCAGTCTCAAAATGTTTAACATTAATTATGAGCTTCTCTGTCCATGATAGAAGTGTATCATTCACAAACAATAATGCTACCAGGTTTTACCATCAATGAATGATTTTTCAGGGTTATGTGCAGTTGTAGCTTTTATACATTTATGTACTGCTGTAAAGGAGAGTTGTCTCAAGTGTTGGTTGGTTTCCTTGAAACTGTTATTTCATAAATGGTTTCCAATAAATCTCTGAACCACTCTGTACCATTGCTAGCGCAGATAAATTTATACTGAGAGACTCTTTGCTAATTAGGTACTCCTAAAGACTTTTTGTCATACTAAACTTTATGCTTCAGGTTTTGATTAAAGGGGGAACCAGGTATCTACCCAGCATCCTTCATGTATATTTATTAAACATTGCATTGCTCCAAATTTATGGTTGTAAAGCTGCAACATGTGAAAAAATTAAAGAGAGGGATACTTATGCGAGTAAGGACTTCTGCAGCCTTTCATACTTATGCATCATGTAGACAACATGAGGCCAAAATGTCATTCAGGCCTGGAGCCAGACATGAAATAAGGAGGCTGTTGCTGGTGTTTCTTGCACATCCAGAAAAGGTCAGTGCTTTCTGAGCATCACAGTACAGATCCCAAGCCTGCTAGGGGTAAAACAGATAGGGTGCGATTGTATAAGACCTGTGGGTCAAACTTTCACCCCTCAGCATGTGACATAAATAGAAAGAGAAACGGATGGAGACAGACATAAGATGGAGCTCTAACATTATCAAGTTGCCACATGGAGAAAGCACTGTGCTGTTAATGTTGGGGGGAAGGTTGTGTACCTACTGGTGGTGAGGGTTCATTGTGCATGAGTCAGAGGTGGACATACACATAGTCCTACACACACACCGCATGCTGATGTCATGTAAGATGTCTGGGCAGAGCACTTTGGCTACTAAAGCCTTCAATTTTTCTCCTGAAAAAAAAGGATGGAGAATAAGAGAGCATGGTGTGCCACTGCTAGATGTCTCTCTCTCTTTTATCTCCAAGCAATTCCCTTCAGTGATCCTCTGCTGCCATTCTACTCTCAATATTTACTTTTAGTTGAGCCCCTGAACACTTGAATTATAAGCCAGCAGCTTTTACAGGGGAGGAATACTCCTGTCTAAGGATGAACTAAAACTCTCATCCTCATCCAAAAGGCAGAAATACTATTATTGATGCACATAAAGGTCGAGAGGAGCTTATTGATTGTTGGAGGAAAGCTATGAAATTCTTCCCCAACTACCCCTCCTCTCCACCACAATGTCAGTATGTTGTGATTTCCTTCTCTCAACATGTCTACTGTAAATGCATAAACAATGTGCTGCAAAAACAGCCCAACTGCTTACATTATACAGATGTATAATTGCAAAGTACATTATGATGTACTTTGCAATATTAAAGGGAAGGAAGTTGGATGAAGCACTTATGTGTTATTGCGTTATACATCATCCAGACCCAACAGCCATTAAATTATATGAATTCTGTATTAGTGTTGTGTCTAAATCTGTTTCACAGTCACTTTTAATATTCTGCTCATTATTTGGACATATCTCCTAATTCATTAGTGGCTGGAATCAGCACAACCCGTCATCTAAAGGCTGTAGGATTTTGGAGGAATTTCCATCAGAGGCTCTTAACCTCTATATCATAAGATGGCTGGAAAAATCTTAATAGAAAGTTCTATTACTGATCCTGGCTATTTAATTGTGTTTATAGATGTTTAGAACAAAAATCATATATCTTTGTTATCCATTTGGACTTTTGACACTAATTATGCTTCAGCTTAAATGGGATGTAACAGAAATAAAAATGGATTTATACTTTTGTCAGTATGTTTTATGTTAAAGGATAAAATGATAACAGATTGCTCCATGTTCTACCATAGAACCAATCTTTGATAGGTACTTTTACATTTTATTAAAACAATAAAAAACTATACCATTAAAATGTTTTGAGTAAAAAAAAAAAGATATTAGAACCATCTGAAGTAGAGAAGCATCTTTTCCACCTAAATATGTTGCCTTTTTAAACGTGCTTTCAAAATAAATCCAGTTACACTAGCATTAGATGTTGCTGAAAACCTATTCACAGTGTTAGAACATTTCAAATGAAGAGCTCTTAACCCTTTTTACCAACAACAGGTGAACAGTAATTAAGGGGGAGAGAAATAGTACATAGGACTATTTTTTTAAATCCTGAAAAGGACAAGAGAACAAGGGATTGCACAATTAAGAGAGTGCCACTCAAACCCCAGAATGAAGAAAGACAAACCATGAATGGATCTGCATAATGAAAAGCCTGACATCAGAGAGTACCATCGACAGTGTAAAACAACCCTACCAGTGTGTGCTCTCGAATGAAATCTGCTTTCACTTTCTTCCTTGTTTTTTCATTGCTTGTAGTTAAGCTGACCTTTAAGTTTCACTTATTATTCTTAAAAAGATCTGCTCCATATTTAGAAAACATTTCCTAACTTTGTTCTTTACAGCCACTTGTCATGTACAAAATATGAACAAAGTAATGTATTACTTTGTTCATTGTTCAGTTGTATACAACTAATGAATTTTAGGGGAGTTAAGCATTTAGGTCTTTATAGAAAGACATTTCTTAAACCAAGACCTGTTAGAAAGATTTCACAGTCTATTGTTTGTGATTGTCTGAGAATATTCTCTATGCTCACTAAAACTAGTTTACACACATTTCAAGCAGTATAGCTTGTTCCCTAGACTTTCATTAAATACGATTTGAAGCCTAATTTTGAGAGTTATGAAAATGCTAACACTTACTTTTCTCAGTGTTATTATTAACAGTTCCAGTCTAATTTAATCTGTATTATTAGTTTACAATCACCTGAAAACAAGTCCACAAGTCCTTATGATAACTAAAATAGTAAAAGTACTACAAACAAGAATACTGAAAAATATACAGTACATGTTCATGTATGTTGTGATGAGCCCTAAATGAAAATATACAATTGCCCAATTTTTCTGTAATTTAACTTTATCTTTTGCATAAAAGGTAGCCAGGGTTTCTTGTTTTGCAACTAATAAGGTTAGGAACCACTTAAATAAAAAAACACTGAAATTACAAACTAGAAAACAGAACATCATGTGTTGAGGAAAGTCTGAAGGGATATGGGGAAGGATACATGGATTGGGTGAGCAAAGTGTTGAATCGACCCACTCTCAAACTTGCATTATTGATGTGTGAAGGTTTCAATACCCTTGCTGCTCTACAGAGTTTAAGTAATCCATTTGGATCACATTCTGGGGCTGCTTTAATGCAATAAAAAGAACATGCATTAATACAGTATCCCGTGCTAAAGAAAGGGTTTACATATTTTATTCACAGAAGGGACAGTGCCCATGGATAACACAAACAGTGCAACATACTCCAACCACAAGGCTGTTGGTTGCATTTTGAATATGATCTGACAGATAAATGCAACATGGGAGACAATAAAAGAGGACGAGTTATTTCTAACCCTCCTCACAGGGACATTATAAACATCACACAGTATATTTACTGAAACAATTAAAAATCTGGACAGTGAGGATATGCCTCATTGTATTCAGTTTTAACTTCTCTAAAATGGAGCCTTAAGGACTAGACTAGAAAGATCCTGTGGGTAAAGCAGTGCTAAGTTGACAAAGCACTGAAAATTCAATCTTGATATCAGTATATTTGTCATTAATAATAATAATACTAATTGTAGCAATTATTATACTAAGATTTCTAGAAAAGCTTCGTAGTGAAGATGTTTTGATGTTTTTAATAGACAAACACTTGTAATAAGTTATTCAAGAACTTGCCAAATGCATTTAATAAATGCAACATCTTAGATAAATGCCATTTATTTCTCCTCAGCCTCCCCAAGAACTTGTTGCTGTGTAAAGCTCCCAACCTACATATAGTGTTTGTAACCGAGAATATAACAAACTCAAACTGTAGATCAGACACTAGTGCTTCCAACACTAACATTTTGGGTAGATATATTAGTAAATTTCTGGATTATTTTATTTTTATTTCTTCTACCATTTCTGTTGCAAATAGAGGATTGTGGCATAAAACTTCAAACTTTTACTGTCTTTAATTCTTAATTAATGCTTTATTTCTGTAGATGGTATGTTCTTTTTAGGTTTTAAAACACAACTACTTAGGATGAAGTTTAATTGATTATTTATCCATATAAACAGAGGCTAAAATAACGGAACACATTGCTTTTCTCAAATAATATATTTATAGCAATTCTACTGACATGGAATTGACACAAATTGTTGACAACAACCCAAGTAATCCACCCAAAATAAAATCCAAATGAATGTTGCATGCTAAACATTTGGTTAAATGGAAAAAGGTTGCAAAAACACAATTCTTGTAAAAATATTGTCTCCAAAATTTGCTGAACAGTAAACAACTCTTTTAAGTTAAACATTTTCACTATCCTTCTTAACAGTGTTCTGTTACTGTAGTTCAAGAACAGACTGTCTTATTTGAAAGGAAGCTTGGGGAATTCAAAGCATACTGCCTCTTTACTGTACACTACAAATGGGAAATGTAGTTCACAGTTGTCTCGTGTCGCATGTCTCATGTTCGCAGTTCGCCCATATTCTTTTTATCTCTGGTTTCAGTCTCATGTCTGTTTTTTTCTCTGCTTGTTTTATGACACCGTACTTGGGCCCTGCTGCAGGGAGGATTAGACAGAGTTGCAAATCAAAGTGGGTTAATCGGCTAGAGTACCATTTCAGGAGTCATCTCTCAGCTTACTGGCCACACTGCTCCATTTAAGTGCTGCAGTTGACATTTACACGTTTCAGGCTTTAGGGAAGCAAAGACTCTTAAGAAAAATACGTATCTTTCAACAGAAAGATTAGCAATGTGATCCCATCTTTGTCCAGTTTACATACTGATATTCCATTAGGTAGGACATTCATGTGCTGATCACCATAAAACTACCATAGGTGGGATAAAGCAATTGTTTTGCAAATCCCAAGTAATTTTTTTATCTTTCTGACCAACTTTTGAGTCAAGCCCCAAATAAAGGCATGAAAGTCCCAAGTTGAGCTGAAAGTCCTAAACTTTTAATTTCAAATCTCAAAAAAGTCATATGACCCTTAGTGTAATTTAATCAGAATAAATCTGATGCTGAGATTTATCAACTGTTTTAGACAACACAGAAACACGGATACACAGAAACACGGATCATGACACTTCTATCCCATGGTTTGCACTGCAGAGCTCTGTTCTTTTCATTGAATGTCGTTTGGTAAAAACCATTAACTCTCATCTCATCATGAGAGTTTTAGTGCATGATTAAATGAGAAGTTCATTACATTTTGACATTGATTCTGTTCACTTTCTAAAAAACAGTTTGAAATAAATAGCCTCAGGATTGGCCTTGGTGGTGGAGTGCATTCTGAGTGCCTTTTTAACTCTGACGTGCTAAACGTGAACCAACAGATATTTGCTTTTAAAAGTTCTGCCTGGACATATTTTGTGTCATTTGATGACATGGCTTCAGGCCAGGTGGGTGTTTATGTTAAAAGCAGCAAATTGTGTCTCATTTATAGTTTATTGTAAATAGTCTGCTCCCAGTTGTTCAGCATGTCATAATGCTTTAGCTCTTGTCAGATCATACTTGTTCTATTATTTATATATTATATATTTGGTCACATCCATGACTAACTCAAACGTAACAAATGTTTTTTTGTCAGTACACCAATGTTACACCGCAGACCCAGAGGAACGTCATCTAAAAACAACTAATCACTATGAAACTGTAAGAGGGAAAACCGAACAATGGAACAAGCATTACTTCTATATAGGAGCATAACCCCATGACCTGATGTGAGAAATACAACATATGATATAAAACCTAATACCTAGATTCCATCTACATGCTCTAAAAAGCACACAGTATACTTAGTTTCACCAGTTTAAATAAAGAATCTAAAATGATGTTGTAATCTGTAAGAGGTGTATTGTGTTTTTGAAAGGGGCTTCTGGATGTATGTGTTACTAACAAAGTGAGTTTGTAACGACTGGTAGGATCAACAATTACATTTTTCAGAAACAGTTTTAAGTGTCTGCAGTTTGGAACTCACTTCCTGTTGATTTAAAGCCTGTAACCAGTTTTAGTACGTTCAAGAAACAAGTGTTTTCATTAATATGCGTCTTGATTTCACTGACATAACAGAAATCCATTTGGTTGATTATATCCAGTAGTCTGGTTGTAATCTTTTCTCTTGGCTGTGGTCTAAAGGGGCTCACCCATCAGGTTACTGTTAAACAAGTTTAATGGAGGGTTTGACACAGGATGATTTATTGCATAATTAACACCCCCTGAAGTGACTGCACAAAGTTCAAAATCATATGTGTAAACATTAAACCTTCTGAACTTTGCTATGATGAAACATTAGGATGTAAAATTGATTTTTCTAAATTTCCTTGATCTAAAAGTGATGATTTATAACTGAGCATGATTCTTTAAGTACACTGTATCTGTCACTTGTATTTGAATGTAGAGCTGTGACTCAGAGAAGATTATGACTGTGACATTAATGTGTCATTGACTGTTACATGAGTTCATAAGACATTTCTGCTTTTTGTGTCTTTTCCATTGCTGAGCACCAGAGCTTTCTAATGAGCTTAATGTCTTTCTGTGAACCTTCCTTCACTTTAAAAAGGACGGTGCCATTAATGTGTTGTGTAAACACCGGTTACACATGGTATCAATTTCACTCTTCAGACTTAAATGTTTATTAAAATGCTATTGAGAACCTGATCATTTCTTTATCTGTACAACCCACTGAACAAGTTACTGATACCAGCATTCTTCATGCAATAACCTGGTAAACAAAAACTTATTTTCAAGTTCAGTTTATTCACTAATTGTTAAATTTAATCAACATTGCCCAGTCTATGTGATTCTCAAAGAAGAAAAAAATGCAAATGATTTACTGGGATGTGAATTTTAAGACTGAATTTTTGTTAAGATTCAAAACTTGTTTTAAACTGCAAATATTTGTTAATCATAAAGCTAACCAGCTTATTATTTTCCCAAAAGTTATATAAGTCCAACATTTTTAAAAGAGTATTTAGTGCACAACATCATGCATTATCTGTACTATGAAAAGAATATGAGTTAAATTGAACAATATAATTCAGGAGCTATTGATTTAAGGTGGTGAGCTATAAGCATTGATTAATCCAACTTTATAATGTGTTCTATTATGTTTTGTTGTAAACATATGTGCAGACATAAACTAAGAAGTCAATTTTTTTTAATTAATTAATTTATTTTTTCTTTATTGCTTTTAATATGCAGTTTTAAATAGACAGTTGAAGAAACCTGCCGCAGTGTGCCTAAACCTAACCACAGCAGCTTCCACTGTGTTTGATATATATGAAATGTTTAATGATGGCAACAAAAGGAAAAGAGTGAAACAAGTAGAAATGACCATTTGTGTTGACTGTTTCAGATGTATTGGTGTGTGTGTGTGTGTGTGTGTGTGTGTGTGTGTGTGTGTGTGTGT
The DNA here is from genome assembly GCF_001443285.1 of Poecilia latipinna. Taxonomy (NCBI): domain Eukaryota; kingdom Metazoa; phylum Chordata; class Actinopteri; order Cyprinodontiformes; family Poeciliidae; genus Poecilia; species Poecilia latipinna. Next base: position 649,869 of record NW_015112914.1, read on the forward strand.
TTTTATTTGAACAGAGCCTTTCACATGATTCCAGCAGCGCTGTTGTTGCAGTCTTATAATTGGACAGTTTGTGGGTTCTGTAATTTGGCGTTTGTCTGGCAACAACACAGATTTTCACAGTTTGTAGAAACCCTTCACTGTTAGTGGACTGCAGTTCTAGTTTCAGCTTTAACTGTGATGATCAGAATTCACACAGTTGATGTCTGAGCTGGAGAGATGGCAGGTGTGGATTGGTCTTCACAGCAGCTGAAAATTACACTGAGAATGATAAAGTGTTAGTATTGAGAGGCAGAGGGCATAGTTTGCTTTAGGTGCCTTTTTCCACCACGCCCTTAGTGTTCTATAGAACAATCTAACACTGTAATTTTTTTTTACATTTTTATAGAGCAAAATCAGACAAACAAAAACTCTCATTGTTCACTGTCTCTTATAATAGCACAAATAGGGAAAGATGGCAAATAGTTCTGTGGTTAAATTGAGCAGGAAAACCAATGTTTTCCTGCTTTAGCACATCTATATCCAATAAATCCATCTTTAGACTCCAGCAAACCTGGAGAAAGGCTGAAGAGAACAACCATTTAAACCAGATTAATTGCAACAAAGAAACTTTGTAGATACTCAAGACATCATGGCTGAAGATAATCAATTACCAACCTCTGATCTGGAGTTCAAACTAAGAATAAGTTTAGCAGTTTTACTAGTGCATCTCTATTTAGTCCAGTGGAAGAATTTAACATGTTATCTTGCATCCTTCCTGGTTTTTTGAGTGTTATTAGTTTTGTTTGACTTTCATAAACATCTTAACAATTGGGTTAATAATATTGCATTTCTTCAAAGTGAGTGCTTGTCGGGGTTAGAGGGCATGGTTGTTTGCTCTGTGTGTTCATGTGTTGCAGTATGCTGGATGGTCTGCCCAGCCTCCCATCATCATCAGTGATTGTTAATTACTGATGATGTTGAAAAAGTGAAATACAAAAACAAAGTGTTTTAAGTGTTAATAATGAATCTGCTGGTCTTTCTTGTTCCTCAATTATCTATGATTTTGTGATTTTGCAGATAGGGAAACAATGAATCAATCTAAAAAGGCTTTTTTTTTATTTTGCTACATTTGTATGTCACCTCCAAACACACCGGCTCTCCTGCCAACAGACAACAGGCTTGATGCCCCCAAAGACCCCCTGTGTCTGGTATTGGTCACTCCTACTGGGGGGAGTGACCAATACCAAGGGTGTTCTTACTCAAGGGAATAGTGCATACAAGCCATCAAACCTGTAGTCCAGAACTCTGGACTTTGACAAAAAACAAAGAAGTTCACTCAGATCCATTCATGAATTGGTTCTTGATAAAAAGTTTTTTGATCTGTCTGAAGATGTTTTCACATTTTAGATGAACGAAGACTGTTTGCATTTTCACCTTATATGTGCTTTTTGGAATTAGACAGTAAAACTTTTCCCCTGATCTCTCCAGACTTCTATAATGCTTTATTTGTGGCATCATTTCAATGGGATGTTTTCTGACACCAAACCGTCTCAACTACGTGCTCTTTAAGCAGTGTCAGAAAGAAAATAATTTATTTTATTTGACACCTCTTTATATAGTGTCATATTACACCATTAGCTTGCAGTGCTGAAGTGATAGGCCAAAATGAAGTAGCACATTAAGAAAAATCATACATGGTTTTATTTAAATAAAAGGGGAAATCTGAACAATGTAGGTTGCCTTTACATCTAGAACCAGATAAGAAAAACGGAACAATTAATTGCCTTCAAAAGTCACTTTGTTAAGAATTGTAATTTTCTGTGTTTAATCTCACTCATTTTTCAGCTGCTCTGTGAAAGCCTCAGTGATTTCTTAGAGAACACATTCTGCATGCTGACACTTATAAAGACCAAGTAACAAGCATGGCAGGTCAAAGTTGAAGGTTTGTAGAAGTTTAATGCTGAGTTTGGTTATAAAACTATGTCACAATCTTTAAATACCCTTTATCTGAAAGTGGAAACTAAAACTGTACACCTACCAATATGCTGTTGTCCACCTAAACAAACTGGCTTTGCAAAGAGAAGATTTGCAGCCAAGAGACCCACAAGAACTGTGGAAGAGCTGCAAAGAAGAAAAAGGACATGGAATCAACAAATCACTGCAACAGCTGTTGTTGAAAGTAATGTTTCATATATTCAAGTTAAAACTAATTCTGCATCACAGTGAACATACTATCAAACTGTGGGTTCTGGTTTCCCATAAAATCACAAAATTGTATGAAGTTTGTGGTTTGAATGTGACAAAATCTGAAAAGGTTCAAGTGCAGTTTCCCAAAAGCCAATGAAGTCATTAATCTACTCCTCTCATCCACCTCTACACTAAAACACACATACAATTTATTCCATCAGAAGCAGGAATAGGGACATACTCCTCCTAAAACGTATTCAATTTTTAACCCTCATTTCTGCAGCTAACCTTCGGTTTCATGGGAATGACAGCTGAAATTGAAAATTCCTACAAGCTCTGCCCCGTATTCCAGTGCTATTCAAATGCACCCTAATAATCTGCCTTCTGCTCTGCTGTGTAGCCCCCCACCACCACCAGTCCATGACCTCCCGATCTGAATTGCCACTCCACTCAACTCATCTCCAGAGACGGAAAAAGCCTGCAGATGCTCCAATCAACTCTAATAAATTCTATGTAGTCAGTTTAGCTGCACGACTGCCAACTGGCAAAGCTGTGAACTTCTACTTTGGGAGAACTAAAGGATAGGGACGGGAGAGAGGGTCGTTTTCTAAATTTGATTCACCTTCAGTGAGTTGAAAGCCATGTTCAGGCCCAAGTAAATGATAAAAGAGTATGGAGGGAAAATGGGATGTGTACTGAAAGATGGAAGGGACACTGAAAAAGCATGACAGCATTCATGTAATGGAAAAAGAGGTTAGACAGAGTACAAGTAAACAAACAAGAGTCCATGCTTTCTTTGTGCTGAAATACATTATCTTGTTTTGAACAAGCCGTAAAATAAGGAAATGGATTTCAGAGGAAAAATATAAATAACATATGTAGTCTAAAAGCTTTGGTCAAAGTAATATCCTCTTAGGACCTTAATTTTTAGGCACACATAGGAAGCCAACACTTTTTCTACTGCTGACCAAAATTTAAATTAATTGTGTCGTAGCTCAGATCTTGCCTGCGGTGGAATAAACTAACATGCAAACTAAAACTTTCTGTGTTTAGTTTGCAGGCTTTTCCTCTGTCTACACTTTTATCCAGGTTTCAATACACAGTCCAAAAATCAAAGATGCTTTGGTAATTGGAGACTGGTGAAGCTCTGATGTGGTCGTTTTTGTGAACGTTACATGTCTAAAGTCTCTCTTGTCAGCCTTGATGGATTGTGGGATCAGCGCAGAGTTCAATCCGATTCCTGCCCACTGACCACTGATAATAGGAAGCAGCCCCCCAAAACCATGAACAGAAAGTCATGAAATTCAATGACCACTTACATCAAAACACCCTGTCATTACTGTAAAAACTAAGCTGTCCCAATAAACCATGATGAACTGGCATCTACTATTATTAGTGAACAGCTTGAATTTTTTGAACCTCTCTGACTTAAAAAATGTTTTATTGCAGTGATTATTATTTATCTTTGATGATTGTGTTAGATTTTCAGCTTTTCACTGAGCGTTCTTGGTGGAAAGAAAAGAAAACTTTTATTTTCAGAAGAATTTGAATATGGCATGTGTACAAAATGTTAAGATTACAGGTACATCTTGAAAATTGGAACATTACATAAAAGTGGAATATTTCTTGCTAGTGATCTCGAAGTGAAATTCATTATCTAGAAACACCAACAGGTAATGATATATTCCAATCCTTTCATTCCTGTAAATGTTAATGGACTGCTGTGCAATAGCGTGTTGGTCAACTGTGTCGTTTGTATCCATAATCCAAACTCATTAAACTCGCAAAAAAAATAAAAGCTTGAAATATTTCACTCTTTGTGTTATGTGTCTTTATGAAATGAGTATTTCACTTCCTGAGATGATGGGCAAGAAATATTGCCTTTTAATCAGATTTTGTTTAAACGTATTAAGTCTTAACGTAGCCTAAATATATTTTGATTAAAATTTTATTTGAATTTTCTTCTTATGCTTTCACAATTTTAAGAACTGTTTCAGTGTAGAGAGATTTATATTATGTTCCACCATTTTGGATTTCAAAACTAATCATTTGATTTTTGTATTTGTTTGCCATTGATGTTGTAGGTTTTTAGAAAAATGAATAAATGTCCAAGTGTCACTATCTGATTGTTTCCTCACCTTCATGTCTTCTGTCATTTTTCTGTTTAATATATTATTTATTATTGTGTTTTTAATCTCAGCTCTGCATTTTTACACCTATATTCAAAGAACAGAAACAAAATCTAGTGGAGAAAAACAACTGGAAAAGAAAAAAACAATGTATAGCTAGAGCACAGAACAGAATAGGACAGCGAAAGAAGACGGTGTGCACAGGAATGTCACTGCTGGTTCTGCATTCAGAACCAGAGAATAAAAGCAATTTGCATCACTGCTCCACTGAGCTTTGAAATGTCTTTCATATACCCCCAGCTAAGCCTCTGCACCTTCCATCCCTTTAAGCAAACTTGCCATACTTTCCCACATCTTTCACAGAAAACAAGATTTAAGGTGAAATGTAAGGATGTATAACCATGATGTCCACTTTTAGTCACTTTTTAAAAAAAAAATATTTACAATCACAGATTTTTAGGGAACAATAGGTTCATGGACTTTATATGAAAATAAAGATACACAATTTTCAAATGATTCAGAAAAAAAAGGTCAATCAAAGAAAACTTTCCAGTTTTGAAAAATTTAATTTGACCTGGTTGCTATTATATTTTTCAGTTGTATGGAATTGATTAGAACATGTTAAAAGCTGTAGATATAGTACATAATATCTATCTGATAAATCCAATATTAGCTCATATTTTGGATTAGGGATTTGCACATCCTGTTCTGGGAAACTTATGAAAATTACCACATGTCACTGGAAATTATTTGTTTTCAGTGCTGGTCATTATGACCTCAAGCCTTCCTTCAAAATTGAAAGCATTCTGATTCCTAATCTAATACATTATCATAAACTGCTCTTAGATCTTAGTGCTGCACTGAAAATGAGTCAAAGTTTTATACTAGCAGTGGATCTAAGTTCTGGTCCACCTGCATCGGTATCTGAAGTGGATTTATCTCCATTGTTACACATCTTTTGGTAAAAGAATTTTAAATGACTTGCATTGCCATCTCTACTTCATTGTCCTTTCATTGCTGACCTGTAGCAGTTGGTGGTCTTCTTTTTGTTGATACTTTACAGTAATTATCGCAGTGTAACATGATTGTAAAACGTTTTTGGATATAATTTCCTGTGGGTGGCAGGTGTATTGAATACAAAAAAAGATAAAAATCCTTGTTGATTTCAGAGGTCAGGGTAATGGGCTCAGACTGGTTTAAAATAAGGCAAAAGTAGCTCAAACAGCCACTCATTGCAACCAAGGTTTGCAGAATGTCAAATATCAAATGTTAACCTTCAAAGCACGAAACTTACAACCTTCCCATTGCATGACACCCACTGTTCCCACTGCGCTCCTGCTACAGAGCACAATCAGAAAAATAAACTCAGTAAACTTCATTAAACTGAGTAAGGCTATATTCTAATATGTTCTGTTCTAATAATCCCCGTAGCTTCATGACTTTTATGTAAATTGACAGTGTTTTTCCTCTTCTTTCTTTTGGACCTGCATGTTTTTAATAAAGTGAGGTAAGTAAAATAAAACCTAAAAACACCTTGTGGCATACTTCCAAGTGGTTTGCATTAAAACATGGATCTGATCTTAAAATCAGACTGTCAGAGAGTTACATATTTAGTTCTTCCTACACCTTCACTTACTATGGTTTCTGAGCGCATTGGCATAAGATGGTCCACACAATAAAATAAAATTGGTTACATTTAACAAGTTTAATTATGAACAGTTTGGTAAGAAGTTATCTTAATTAGGGAACCTATTACCTCTGCAGGCAATGGGAACTGGGTATTATTAAATTTTGATAATGAATTCTGTAACAGTCTTGATGGCACATTGTCTTCCTTTGTAGCTGGGGAGCTGCTTTCATAAATTCAACATCTTTATTTCATAACCGCTGCCTCTATTTCCATTCCTCTCCTACGATCTCATTTCACATCTCCATAGTTTATGTACTGATGCTCATTATGACAGTTTTTAGGACAACCCCTAGCTCCAACACACACTCCACCATTGCAGTTTTGTTGGAGATGTGGAGCCTCATTTTTTTTCCAGTTTCCCACAGAGAGAAAACACTAAAGACACAGGAGCTGGATGTTCAAAGTAAAACCTCAATGCTGGCACAGTAGCCACAGTGCAGATATAGTGCGTTTCATTTAGTTGACTGTGTATGTCTCATTTCTTGATTCTGTACTGATAGCCTGACATAAAAGCTTCATTATGCATATGTAAGACAGGCATTTCTACAGTTTTGCATGTCAAAGTAAGTGCTAAAGACTGGCGATATGTTTTAATGTCTGTAAAGTAGGTAGTTTTAGAGGATGGCATGGCAACAAGCATATCTTCGCTGCACACGCTGTGGTGCTCAGCATGCTGGAAAGTAGTGTGAGCTGTTACATAATCACCAACCTGGGACCAAAGAGCAGAGCAGGCAGCACATACAGTCAGAGACGGGCTTGTGCAACCCAAATTGCAAACATCAATTTGCAATTGATGCAAACTTTCTTCAAAGTTAAAAACAAATTACAATAAAGATGTTATTCAGTTATCTTCAACCTTCCTACATTTTGATGCATTTTGCCTTCGGGTTGGAGCAAATTATTTCTGTATATAGCGCCCCTCTTTTTCTCTTTAATCCGTTTCTTTCTCAAACTTATTTCACAGATGCCCTCCAATGTAAATAATTGAAAAGTACCATGCTGAGTTTTAACTCTGATCTGCTCAAATCAGGATTTTCTTCCTAGACCAATTATGGTGTCGCATGCTACTGCTCCCACTAATGTCTTTAAATAAAACTCTGTTCTCAAACATGGCTGTCAGCCAGTAGCAAAATATGCTACAAATAACAATAACATGACAGAACCTATTTAAGTCAAGCATGAGGAAGGCTGCTCCCATTTCCCTGACTCGTCCTAATCAACATCCCAGCTTACAGATCCCAAGGTGCTGGTGGATGTCAGATCCATAGCCAATGGGTGTATTCAAAAATGCATGTTCAGCCCCTTTGTGGGGAAGTGGATGAGCCTGTCATGACGAAAAGTTCCCTGAAACAGCTATTTTATTTAACCTAGTTTTTATGGATGATCTGTAGGCTTCTTGCTTTATTCTGTTTCAGGAGAATCTCACTCCTGGGTTTGTTTCTGACATGTCCCAGATTTACTATCAAGGAATTCTTTTGTAATCTGTTAAACTGCTTCTATTTCTTTATAGATAATTAACTTACAATACATGGTTCAGTAGGACTGTATGCTTGTGTGAGAGAAAGTTTATATTCACAAGAATTGAGAATATGTGTGCTTAAATATAAGATGTTTTATAAAACTGCTGGATATTAACAGAGCAAACAGATACTTGACTGCAAGGATGTTAATACTTTCTATCCAAATGCCCATTACTTTAATCTTATGTGGTTTATAACCTTAATTTGAGGTACAACAACAAAAAAGATGTCTATGTCGCAGTGGCACTTTGTGCTTCTCTAATTCTGAGTTTCAATGACAATAGCTTAATCAATAAATGGAAATGCATATATTAAGAATCTGACAAAAGTCTGACTATAGAAGCTTTAAACAAACAAAATCGCTCAGTTTTAATCTCAACTTTTTATTTTCCAAGTTCATATTCTGTCCACAATTCATTAAAATCTTTATCATTCATTATATAACTATTGTTCTTGGTTCTTAATTTCAGTATTTGGTGATAAAGTTCACCAGAATTTATTAATTTACCGTAAAAGTAAGTAAAATGTAAATAGAGTATTTTACAGCTGAGTCAGTGCACCTCAGAGCCAGTGAAGGGATTTTATTCAGAGATCACTTTCTAACAATGCCCATCATGCATAAACTACCGTTTAAATACGTATTTTGGTGTTTCGAAGTAGGTACAAAAATAACTGGTTGTGTTTGCAAGCAGTCACATAAAACTTATAATACTTTAGTGTTACATGTCTTGAGAGAATTCTGATATCTAAAACATCCCTTTGAAATTCATTCATTTGCTTGAGGCTCACATTATTCACTGTAGCTCCTACAGTGAACACCTTTTGATGTTGCTGCAAAGAAAATCTGCCTGTAATTTGCAACTGGGAGCAGAAGAGGTATCTAAAACTCTAACCAAATAGTTTGATCTTGTAAGCATGAGAAACTGCTGCTCTTCCTGTTAGGGAAATACCAATCAGGATGTTCACATATAGCTAGAAAAATGAGAATATGCACAACTGGTTGAATCAACAGAACCGATGTCCTTCTGAACAGCTGAAGCTTTGATTTTATTGTAATTTTTTCTGATGCCAGGAAACATGGATCACCTTCAGTAATTTATGACCCAGAGTTTTTTAAGCAATACAGCAAATATGGATTTTTATCTCATTGTAAGAAACAGAGTTGCTGCAATCCAGACCACTGGTGCTTCTCACTTACTTCAATCATCTACTGAAGTTTCTGTTGTGTACTGGGCCCTTCTTTGCCCAGCACAGCTCCTACTCCTCCATTTGCTTGAGTCTGAATTTCATTCAATATTAAAATCCAGTCTTATCTAAACTTAGTTCTTGCCAGGAAAATAAAGTACAACAGCACATTTTTTGTAAAATGCTTGCTTTGTGAAATAACCATTTCCTCTCTTGCTCATCTCTTTTGTATGTCTTTGCCAATTTGACAGCTTATCTCTCTTGTTTTTTCTGTTTCTCTGTCCTCCTTTGCCCTTCTGTGTGGACTCACAGGACTACACATTGACAATGTACTTCCAGCAGGCCTGGAGAGACAAGCGGCTGTCCTACTCAGAGATCCCCCTCAATCTGACCTTAGATAACCGGGTGGCTGACCAGCTCTGGGTCCCCGATACCTACTTCCTCAATGACAAGAAGTCGTTTGTTCATGGTGTCACAGTGAAAAATCGAATGATCCGACTGCATCCGGATGGCACCGTATTGTACGGCCTAAGGTCAGATTTTAATCTCTTGAAATAGTATTTACAACTACATTAGAAGACATCTGGGTTGGATTTCATGTTTGTCTTTAAAGCACAAATAAAGTAAATAATAATGGGTGCTTTCAGGAAGTTAGAACATAAAATTTAAACCAAATTAATTTCTCACCTTCACTATAGCAGTAAATCTACACTCAGAGGCAAATTATGGAAATACAATGTATCTTGTCTTTTTTCAGAGCAAAGATATTCATAATAAATTACTTTTATGTTAGGTTATGGGTTTAGAAAAGACTTAAAGGACCTTAAATTTCAAATTGAAAACCTTCTCTCTTTAATGTACACCAGGGATTAGCATCACTGACCAGTTTGCAGGATAATCATCTGCTCAGTTCTATCACTTTGAAATTCAGCAAATATAGATGCTTTTATTATAGTCACTGTTACAATGCAGCTTAATTATGCATATTTTAAAATGTCTTGATTCTGTTTTCTTGCAATTATTGTTTTTTTTGTTTTGTTTTATTTAACAAGATGTTTTACAATGGAGACTACTTATTAAAGTTACAGTCTAAAACCTAAAAGTTTAACTCTTTTGAGGAGAAACCAAAGAAAATGTGGGTCCGACTGAAGTTTTCTCCCCCTGTATGTAGCATGTCTCTCACCATGTTGCCCCATATTAAAGACATCCTACATTGAGAGGATGTTAAAGACAGACATTTTAGGAAAAACAATTTCACTGATTAGGGTTTGGATCAACACTCGGGTTTCCTCTTTGGCCTGTGCTTGGCTGGGCTCCATGGGTCCATGAGGTGCTTGCCAGCGGGCCCCATGTCCTGGTCAGGCTCCAGAGGGGGCCCTGGTGAGGAACACCAGCTGAATTTCCATTAACTATAGAATTGCACAATTTATTATGCAATTATGGGAAAATAATGAAAATAAATTTGCTTCATGGTAACACATCAGTTTTGAAATAACTCAATGTTAGAAATAAAAGTTCTTCCACTTGGATGAAGTGGTTTTTCAGTCAAATCAAAATAGACGTATTTCATAGAACTGTAATGGAAACAGTTCCTTCGCGTCAAATGAGTCATGTGATCAACATCACTGGAGCAAACCATTAAGATGACAACCGAAAGTAGTCTTCTTCATAGTTGGTAGTGTTTTGATGGGGGTCCAGGGGATCTTGGACAATGTGCAGCGGGCTCCTTGAACCAAAGCTCTCACAGCAAGACAGTTCGTTAAAAACATGCATCATTCAAATGAGTTGAATCCATAGCTCTTCTGTAAAACTGCTCACTACAATTTCTCTAAAATGTCGAATACGTAGTACATAGAATTCAAGTAAAGGAGCTTGTACCTACAATGGCTGAAAAAGACACCAACGTCTCCTCTGATTGGCTGATAGTTGATGGGTGATTCCACAATGGCTGAATGATGAATAGTTTATTCAAAGATTGTGTATATGGTAAATTAACTTAATTTTAAAAGGAGCCATTCTATCATAGCCTCTGTGGTTGAACATTTAAAGGATATTAAGGAGTTGTAGCATTTTTTTTTTTTTAATTGTCACTTGCTCTATCTGGTCTTCATCTCATCTTAGTTCTGTTCTCACGCTCCATTTTGTTGTTTTCAGCATACTGTAACTGGCTTGTAGATTTAATTTTTTTCTGAAGTCCCTTTACACTACAACGGCTGACAGAATAAAACTATCTGTTCCAGTAAACAGCTTTGATTTAAACTGTTCAGTGACTTTGCATGTATCCCACAGTGGAAAGCAACAATCCTTTTCTTCATTATTGGTTGAAGTTAAAGTTTTCAAACCATTTCTGTTTTCAGAGGTTTGACTTTCAACTTTTTTTCAGTTCGTCAAGCTGGAAGCACCATCACTTAATAACATGTTGTATTGTGGTGTATTTCCTCTAAATGTGAGGAAATGCTTAACCACAGCGCTAAGGAATCCCTTCCCTCTTTTCTGCTTTCATTAAAAGTTGTTTAAGGAGATGGATGCTGGCAGCAGTGGCAGACTGTGGCATTAAAGGGCATATTTAATCATTTTTATAACTCTTCCTTTTCAGTATGTTCTAACTTGTAGCTCACAATGGTTATATTAATTCCAATGTCTGAAAGTTGGGAAGATGCTAAAAAAGAAAAAGAAAAAACAAAGGAAAGAACATTAGTGCAAGGAAGCCAAGGACAGTCACATGATTGAAAAGTGAATAAGTTAAGTACGAAAACTGTGCATAAAACACGGGCAACCGAAGATAAAAGTGATGGTGCTTTTCTGAAAGTCTGAGTATAAGTGGCAGTAGTCAAAAAAACGTGACATGAAGAGGAAAAAACATATAGGCTATAAGCCTCACTGGACAACAAGTCGGATTTATATAGAAATGTTGGAATAAAGGGGAAATCTCGTCCATGTTGATATAATTCAGTGGCACCTTGTGTTCAGTTATCTGTTATTCAACAAACACAGAAAAACTGTCAACTGTCATGCATCAAAAATACATAAATACCAGGATTCATCATTAACACACCAAGGAACTTCATAATTCTAAATGGGACTAACTTGTTTGTAGTGATTTTATTACAAGATTAAAATCATTCAATCTGTATTAGCAGCATCCCCACAAGGAAAATAGTTCTGAAAGCAAAAAGAGGTCCAACCTGGAGTTACTCTGCATGTGTGTGTTGCAAAGTGTATGCCTTGTGTTTCTGAACATGATGTTTTTCCTGAATAGACACATTGGGTGTAGGATTACATAAAGTCACTTGCTGAGCTGTTTATCAAGCTTTATCATAGCAAAACGAGGCACATGCAGAGGCAACAGCAAGACATCTACACTGCACAGCTTTATTGACTATTAAGGATTTAAAAATGCAATAATCAGAGATCAACTAATTAGGCATTTTCAGTAAAAATGTCAAACAGCAATATTTTCCCCTAAGATCCACCACCCTTATGTTTTCATGATCGGCTGTGGGTGGGAAGCAGCTGGCAGTGGGAGCTGACTGCACTCTGAATGCTGTCATTACCTTAAATATCAAATGATGCATCACTGGTAGTCGGCAAATACTGCGCTTTTGAATGGAATTGCCATGGTAATGAAGTCTTCAGATCCTACACAGTAAATGTCATCTATGAAAAGAACATTTCAGTACGCAGAAAAAAAGGGAAAGCAATTTCAGAGTCTCTCTCGAAGTGTTGCACGTTCTGATTTGTTCTTTCCTTTCACTTCTTTAATCACATATTATAACCAATTCATGAATCTGCATAGCAAAGATAATATCACACACTGATAACATTACTGGTAACATTATTACTTACCTATTTGACAATCTAGTTATCATACACTCAATTTAAAACTATTTAGTAAATTTATATACATATTTTTGTACTCAGTAAAAAAGTTAAACAATCATAGCTAACAGCATTTGACTAAATGTCAGCCACTAACTATGATTGACAGAAGCTTCAAAGATTTACATCGGGTTAAACCAAAGGACTAAATGGATTTGGATTGCACCTTTTAGTTTAAAATATTAATTACTTTATAAGTGTTCCACCTGCAGAAACCTTTTCCAGGCACCAATGTCATCTTGTGGGACCAATATTATTCTCTCCATTATCACTACACCTACAAAGATTATAAAAAAAAAAAATACCCCAGAAAGTAATACCAGTAGAGAAGTGGGACTAATTTCTTTACCATCTACGTTTGGATAAAGTTTATTCGTTAGAGTGTTAAATGTTTTAAATTGGTTGAAATTCTACATTGTAATTCGGTTATTTTAGTTTAAACTCATCCACAGTTCATATTTCTTGTGGACTTTAACCATAACAGAATTGAAATCATTGATATCTTCTACAGATACTTAAATCAGGGAGTAAACATATTAGTTTTATTCAAACAAATAATTTAGGTTTTAAGTGGTTTATGTTCCCAAGCAGATATAAAAACTTTTAGTGCATCAAAGTTGAAACCTATCTTTAGACTTAAGTTTCATGTGGATCTATCAACATTAAAAATAAATTCTCTAAAAGACTATATGATTAAAATTATTACTATTCTGTTAAAGCTGAACAGTATTTTCAACATTTTTGTAGAATTATAACCAACTAAGAATTCAGAATAAGATTCAATTATATTCATATCTATTCATGTTCCAAAAGGTCAATTGATGTTACAGCAAGTATGAAAACTAAAAGACAAAGTATCAAGTTAAAAAATAAACAAAACACACAAAAAACATCAAATATAAATCAATACATAATAGGAAGAGTACAGCAGTGTATGTCGTTGTCAACCAACAGTTACTACGAACACCAACAATCAGATGAATCGCCTGACCTGATCCAAACTGCTGTAGGAACAAACGACTGCTCCTACCTGTTACTTTTCATACTAAGAAGAATTTGATCAATTAAAAATAAATGCAAAGTAATGATTTAACCAACAGTGACATAACTGCATTTATTATTATTATTATTTTTTTACATAAATATATTTTAAAGTGATTCCCACTTTTCTCAAAAGCATCTGATGTTACATATCTTGTATTGGGACTCAAATGTACTTTTTGTCCTCTAAAATATATAGTCACAGATTATCAACCGTAGGTTTGATTCATCCTTAATCTGGTTCACTGCATGTGACTGTGGAAACGTTGATAAGATTCCAATTCTTTTTAACCTACTCCCAAAAGGACCGCATCAAAGGAGGAATGTTGCTGTATGCCACTTAACTGAAAGAGCGAGCTTGAAAGGAAGATAATAGTAGGGAGGCATTTTAACCATCCAGCGACTCTCAGATTCACAGCAAGAAACAATGCTTCACTCAAACATTCAGTTGGTTTTCCCCAAACTCTGCCTGAGGCTATTGTACTGAGTTCTACACCACTGTATCCACTGTAACTAGATACAGTGTACTTATGAATTGTGGCTGTAGTTTATTCAACAAAATTGTGTTACTAATAAAAAAAATATTTAAAAAAGCTTTCTTTATCTGGCATAAAAATGTAGTGACACGTGACAATTCACAAACCAAATGTTATCACATATCACTAAACGTCTTGTTATAAATGGAACTTCAAATAAATAATCTTCACAGCCCTATATTGTTCTTGAGCCATCTTATTTTTTCGGCAGGCAGTTGTCAGACTAAAACACCATCACTGATATTTCTGGCTTACAGCTATCCTGCAGAGTTTGATCCCCGCTGTTGCTCACATCTCAGAAGGGGGCAAACAGAGGACCCACAGGATTATCCTGTAAACTGGGACAGAGAGATCAGCTCTTATCCCTGGTGGAGTTCCTGCCACCACCACCAGAGCTCAGAAGAATGTACCTGTAATGTGTTTTTTAAAAATTATATTCATTTGAATACCACTTGTAATCATAAGTTGTTCAAAATACAACTCTTGGCTGAACGAGTTAAAACTAACAGCATGTAAATCAGATAAGCATATATTGCAATTTTATTGAGAAACCGCATGGCAGATTTTTAAATATAGCCTTTACTGGCTGCATCACAAGGCAATTTCCTAAAACTGTCTAACCTCCAAACTCATGCCCAGTTAATATTGTGTGATTGTTTTGCAACTTCATTTATTGAAAATGGTTTTTATTTGGTTCTAGAAAGCAGCTTCTTACATGCTTTTGCAATGTTGTGTATTTCACCATAAAAGACACCAACGATTTATCGTTTTCTTCTTTATGGAAGGGTATTTACAGTTGTCTCAACTTCATGAGTTATGTCTATTCTCTCTTTTTTGTTTTACTTTTCAGAATTACAACCACAGCTGCTTGTATGATGGACCTAAGAAGGTATCCACTAGACGAGCAAAACTGCACTCTGGAAATAGAGAGTTGTAAGTAAAAAAAAATCATTTTTGTTAACTAGCAACAAAGCTCTCAAGTCACAACTCAAAAGATTTTAATCAAACCTCATGAGGCTTATAAACTTTGACACTGATTGGGATGATTTATTCTGGTATTTTACAGGATGACAGCGTAGTTCAACTAAGCCTTAAAAATCTCATGTTTGTGTAAAGTTACTGCCAAGTAGTGTTCTCTTACTGTAATATATTGAGTTAATTAGAACTAATTCTAGTATGTGCAATAGATTTTTAACTAGTTTTAGTTTAACCAACATTAGATTACAACCTATGGGAAAAGCCGAGTCACCTGACATGGAGTTTAAGCCAGATTGAGCTTTTTCCCTGTTGCACTCATAAGCAGGACAATAAAATATGTGATGAGTGGGAGCAACCTAAGAGCTACTGCTATTACGTTCCAAGCAATTTGCTGGGAATATGCAGACTCCTTTGCTGACTGGATTGCTAATGCACATAAGCGAGATACTCCAGATACGAACTGAAGGCTAAGCTCATCGAGGATGAACATGCTTTTAAAATTACACACTGTTTTTTGTCATCATCTGTTTTGAATAATTTGAAATTAGAGACTCTACTTGAAATGCTGGGACTGCAAAAACAAATATACATAAAAAATATATCTTCAAAATGTGTGTACAGTTGTCAACTTCTGATGTAATGTTCTTCCCTGAAAATGTGAACATTCAGCTCTTCTACAACCTGTTTATTGATTCATGCATTCACCAGCAGCAAGTGTCCAACAAATCATTGGAGTGTTGGTTACTAGGTTAAGCTTCACTATTTTTCCCTTCCAGTGTTTAACGAAATGATTAAGTTTTGTTTAAATCAGATTTACACATGTCACGGTGTGTGCTGTGTGGGATGAACTTACAGCTATTTATTTGAACATACCTTTTGCAGTCAGTAAGCAATTCAGAGGAAGACAAAGAGACACTGAATGGTTACAAATGAAACATTACACAGCGGTGATCAAGGTGTGGGCAACAAAGTTGTCCCTATGGACTATGTTGGCCATGTTCAGGGTGTGAATTGGCTGCAAAAATGTTTTAATGGGTGTCAAGAATGAATCTAACACCTAAGTTCATGTCAGGATGAATCTTTTTCTAGCTAAATAATATGGATGCTGTTACACACTTTTGCTGCAATGTCAAGGCAGATCATTGTATGAAAAGGCAATGTCCCCCAAAGATAAAAAAGAAAGACTAAAAAGATCAAAACACACACACACGCATACACGCACACATGCCACTTGCTTAATCTCAGCAGTGGGGCTTTGGGAAACGCACTGCAGTAATATCTGAAGGAAATCAACTATTCTGTGAGGTTTCATATGTTACACTGCCTTCACTGTGTTCAATCATTTGTTGGAAGATTGATTTACATCCTGCTCTCTCCAATAAATTCCAAATTTCCATTTTCTCGGTTCTTACTGTTTCTGTTGCCCTACTTTGATACTTTCTCTCTTTCTCTTTTAAACACGTTCAGTTACATAATTAACTGTTTCATTTATCCATCAGGATGACCATTAATTATTGCCTTTGTAACTGCTGTGTTAAACATAACACCATGAACAGTTTGCTTGCACTCAGATCTTTTACTCATTTTTTTCTGTTTAGATTTTTACTTCACTGATTGTTCAAAGCAAAAATCTGAATCCATTTTTTTTACTTTGTATGTATAAACTCATTCAACACACAGCGAGGTGTGGTGAAGGTTGTATGCTATTTTTAATTTATTTCAACCTACTAGTAACTGGTCACATAAACTCCCATGAACGTTGTTCTTACCGTTTCTGTTTATCGTTATCAGAAATTTATTTGTATAACTAATTTATTTTTCTATTCAAATTACAAAATGCTTGTGTTCTTCAGCATTAATATTCAACAATCTTTTGTTGTTGACAAGGAAAAAGCTTGGTACCAGAATACATATTTAATGTTAATTTAATGTTAAACTATTATGCTAACTAAATGTTAATATAACATTCTTACATGGCAATCATTAAAAATGATTCATGTAATGTATTTATTTCTACTATTAAAAAAAACTGATTGTGAAGCTGAAAGAAAATAAAGCAAAGCTGAGTAAAGCCTCACAGAGGCCCACAAAATCTGATGATCTCACTTTGTATTTAGACTCTAGGAAAATAAAAGTAAATGTTTGAAATTCCAGTAATTTATTTCTACATCCTGAGGACGTTTGGCATATCCAAGCTGTGGGAATGTCATATACATTTACTCATTGATGCAGTTTGAGTGTGACTGTAGTTATTGAATCAGAGAAAAGTAAATGGAAAACAAAATTATACCAACAGCTGGATATGAATAGGGTTAAAATAACCCAGTAAATTCAACACATTCAGAAGCAGAATTTTGCGTCTTAGAGCCTTTTATATGGATGTTACACAGAAATATGTTTCCTACTGATTAGCAGGTTAAAATGTTTTTCAGTGGCTGAAAAAAAACAAAGAGCACAACAAAGACAAACCTTCAGGACTCGGTGTTTGCTCTCATACATGCTACAACAGAAACAACTCATGGAGAGACGAGGTAAAAGAACATCACTGTTCATTTCTCCTTTAGCTTCTGTAAACTTACAGAGAAACTAATATTTTCTAACAGCATTTCTTCAAAATAGCAGCCATATTATCTGCTCCAGCAATCCACATCATATAGATGGATTCATCTTTCCTTTCCATTTCACATCTGCTGGTTGAGCTCAAACTATTTCTAGAAACTGCAGACATCCTGTGGGGTGTTAATGGTTTTCACACTCAGGTTACGTGGCTTATTTTTGTTTTTCTACCTTTGAATGATTCCTCCATGTTCAGACACAGTGATGAACAGTTTGCAGCACACTGCAAAATCATTTTTAATTACTAGACTAGGAATGACATTACAGTCACTTCAAACTTAATGAAATTCATTTGAGGAGCATTTGGGAGTGAACTGGGTCATCCTCGCTCACTGCAGAGGATGAGGACAAGGTTGTCAGCAGGAATGTTTTGAAATGCTTTATGTTTTTGAAGCATTGTCCTTTGGTAAAATATGAAAACTGGGATTATAACCACACATTTAACTAATGTGATCAGATTATGTACAATTTACCTGGATAATGCTTTGTGGGACAGTCTTCTGTCTGAGGAGACATATTTTAAAGTTCTGAGATAACAGCTCTAGTGAAGCCCCCAATCTTAGTTTATAAAAACAGCATCTATTTTTGTATTTACACTAATTTGTCCATGCAGGAGTGCAGTGGAGCTAGTGTTATTTAACACAGTTAATTAGTTAACCTTAGCTTACTGAGTTAGTTAACTAAGAATAGTTCTCTCTAGAGTGACTAATTAACCTTAGCAGTCATTTTCCTGGACTGTGGGAGGAAGCTGGGCTGGAGGACCCAAAGAGAACCCAAGCTTGCATGGGAAGAACTTCCCAGAAACGCATGTAGGAAGAGGCCAAACTGGAATTTGCATACAGGACTTCCCTGCACCATGCAACATCACATGTGCCAGCCCTTTCAATAAAAATTATATATGTTTTTTGTTGTTGTTGTTGTTAATAAAAATAATATAATATTAAACTTTATTTAATATTTTTAACCCTAAGGCAGAACAAAATCTTTTTTTTTTTTTTAATCTTCCTCCAAAATCCTTTTCTCTTATTGAAGCGAATCAACTGTGACATTATTTCATAACTCTGAAAAAGAAAAGAGCCTGGAGTCAGATTCGGTAGAGTCCCAGTTAAATAGCTTTAGTATCATATTGTTATTCCATTTGACGTTATCATGAACAATTTTATTTATTTTGCTCGGTGCAAATGTTTTACCCCTGCAACAACAGATGGACTTAATGTGTCTATTTGACTCATTTCAAATTACGGACAATTTTGTGTGGCTTCTATTAATGACTTTTGTATTAAACTATTTATAAGGGAAAGGGTGAAGAAAAAACACTGAATCAATAAAATAAATATTTGTACTTGTTCATAGACAAATAAGTACAACTATTGCTGTAGTTAAAAACAAATCCACCGTCCCCCATCAGCTCTAGAACCTTAAAGAATAAACGATCAAGCAATTAGTAATTAAAGATTAATCATATAAAGCACTTAAACATGAGCTTTAAGCCCAGAATGCTATCTTGGTATAACGAAGCACTTTCTAAAAGTCTATCCAGCTCTACATTACAACAGCTTCAGACTAAATTAGGTGATTATGACTGTGCATATTAGTGTGACATTAAAACCACATACTTTGCCAAAGTGACAAGCACTGACTTCACAAAAATGTAATAAATATTGGTAAATGCCATAATTTAAACAGATAATAGGACTGCTCACAAGGTAGCACTTAGTATTGGTTTTGTTATTCTTCTAACTGTTCAGATGCACTGAGGAAATTCTTATAGGTCATATAAAGCACCATCTTCATGAACTACTGACATTTTTCTACCATGTGGAACATATTTTAATTGATGTTTTTTTATACCTGGTACAAAGTTATTTGCTCCTCATAAGATAAATAAATCAGTTTTATTCAATTATGTCTCTCTCACTCCCTTCACTGAAAGCTAATTTTGTCTTATTCCTTCAGCAACATCTCTAATGTCAGTGGCCCCATTACCAAATATTGTCCTCTTAACATAAAAATGTTAAAAGTTGCTCACGTTTTAGTCCAAAGTGTCATTTAAATACCTGCACAGGTAAAAGGGGGGTCATATTTATGAAAACATTTAACGATGTTTGTCCTCTGTGCCAGATGGTTACACCACTGATGACATTGAATTCTACTGGCGAGGAGGAGATAACGCTGTGACAGGGGTGGACAAGATCGAACTGCCCCAGTTCTCTATTGTGGATCATAAACTTATCTCCAAGAATGTTGTCTTCTCCACAGGTAATTTTCATGTGCATACGTCACATTATATACCATCATAAAAGTAAATGTTTATGCTATTAGTTACAACTTTGGTAAGTAAAGAAACTTGCTGTAAAGTCTGGGATTGAAATAGTCATGCAAATGCAACATACCTCTGGCTGCAGCACCATGCTGGGAGATAAAGAAAAACACAACATAATCAGTTATTTAGCAATAATGGAAAACACACACACACACACACACACACACACACAAAAATCAGATACAATAAAGTCATCTTCCACTTTTAGCATATTTATGAATTTGCTTTGCAGTTTACCATTCACTGAGGACAATGGGTTTTTTGAATATAGTGTAGAGGTGTAGATATTGAACTGTGTAACTACTTAGTGATATTAAAAGAATGCAGAGACAGAGTTTGTTTTGTTTGCAGAATTTTAAAAAATCTGAAAGCCTTTTAATAACCTTTCTGTAAGTGCAGGATGCACCATGCAGACCGTCATTGTGCATTCTCAGGCCGGTATGAATGACTTTCATACTGGGCTAACTTTATATCTACGTGTGACAAAAACTGAGCAAATGTACTATTTACATCTGACTGAGTTTTCCAATATTTTTTTAAAGTGTGTTACATTAATGTGCGAGGCTAAATGTGGTTCAGTTTCATCACTCAGATTTAAACAATAAAAGATTAAAATGATGTATAAAATCATTGAGCTTGATAAGTGGGTAATGAGAGATGGGGGACGACATGTGGCAAAAGTCACCAGCCTGGCAATCAAACCTGCGACAGCTGCGTCGAGGACTCAGGCCTCCACATGTGGGTTGTGTTTAACCCCGGCACCACCACAGCTCCGCCAGAGCTTGATACTTAATGCTCTTTCAGCTTGAAGTGACTTTTGGTTATTTGTGGTTTTTTATTGTTTCTTAAAAAAAGTTTCCATTACCGTCCCATTTTCACGGCAGGTCGGAAGTATGCTTGGATTACTGCACATTTTAACGCAACGTTCATGAATTGTGCCTGAACTATTGTGCACACTTTTAACAGTGGCACTGTTTAAATAAACACATACAATGTGTTGTAACACTTGATTCAGACCAAATGATGGCCGATGCTCCCTGAACCAATTTTTCAGGATCTGACCCTGACAAATTCTGGCGTTGTCGTCCCATGTGATGTGATTCTTTAAAGTACGATGCCACATGGTATGTTTAGGGAATGAGAAGCTGCTTGCTTCTGCATTTAGTATTAAAAAAGTAGTTCCCAGCTAAAGAATTTAAAAATGAAAACTACATATGTTATAGTATTCAGATAATTTTTTTGATCAGTGCCCTCTTTTCTCATCTGACCAGGTTCTTATCCACGTCTTTCCCTGAGTTTCAAGCTAAAGAGGAATATTGGATATTTCATCTTGCAAACATACATGCCTTCTATACTTATCACCATTCTGTCCTGGGTCTCTTTCTGGATCAACTACGATGCCTCTGCAGCCAGGGTGGCTCTAGGTGAGCACACAGTGAAAGTTTGATTAACGTTAGCTTGTATTAAGCTTCCTAATTGTTGCATGTTATGAAGCACAAATTTATGGAGGTAAACATTTTCCATCACATCAGATGGACTTTTACGAAGTCCAATATTTACAATTTCAGTAAAAAAAAGCAACTTACATTTTTAACTCCTCCTCTGGTTTGTAAAACCAGCATAGGCTTGTTTCAGAGTTTGCATTTATCAGAAGCTTCATTTTTTTTCTTTTTAATCACAAAACTCCATCAAGCTAGCTTCATCCTCAATCCCCAGTTTAGCCCACAGGGCAATTTCACTGATTGACGACTATGCCGCATTTAGTGATCCTGTGGGAAGGCATGCGTGGGATGAAAAAAAACAAAAAAAAAACAAAAAAAAAACAAAGGTAATGCTCTGTAATGGAGGCAGGTCAACAGTGTTGGGAAATATTCCGTCATGCTCCTTTCCACACTGGATTTAGGAACCACTTAACTCTGACCTGATTTAGGGGCATTAAAGTGGACATGTAAAAGCTGAATCACATGGTTGCTGTGTCCAAAAATCCTTTGTTAGTGTTGCTAAGCCTTTACAAAAACTGTGTGGGACATTGCTTCAATCCTTTATAAACACAGGTCAACGTTGTGACAGTGGTATAGTAGAAAAAAAAAAAATGTTTTCTGTGACTAAGTAGAAATTAGCTTATTTTTTGTTTGTTTTTTAAAAGCTGTTGTCTTTGAGAGGATTTCATGGTGTTTTATGTGCTCTAACCCCACGTTTCTGTTTGCTCTGGAAAAGTAAAGCTAAGCTTTAGGATTAGGCTTCTAATGTTATTTACAAAGCACATTCCACAATGATTAGCAGCCTTGGTAAAGATGTGTGCAAAAACATCAATGTTTTCAAGATTTCAGGGAGTCTTACTGTATGTGGATGCAAGGTAATTGTGGACACTTCTCCAACTTTGTTTGTCAAAGTTGTAATTGTGCTAAACTTTTCACTGATTGATCTTACACCAGATATGGGTAGGTTAAGGTAACTATCTACCTTTCTTGCATCCATTGACTTAGGAAGATTAACACTCCTCTGCTTTATTTCAATGGCAATTTCTCTTGTAGTTTTCCATATTTTAAGATGGATCAAGAGAAACTTCCTCCTGTATCCTATAATATTTATATTCTATGAAAACAGTAATGTATTACAAATTAAACGTTCCTACATAAAGTCAAAATGTTAAGTGTAAATTAGGAAAACATTTCAGCCACTATGCATTTTATCAACGGTTGGATAAAAAAAAACAACAAAAAAACAAACAAACAAACAAAAAAAACTCAGATTATGCAATTGTGTTTACTGAATACTAGCACTATTGTAAATCAGGATGACATTAAAAATGAGAATATTCAAAGAAAGTGCTATGTATAAAAGTTGGCTTATCAAACACTAGAAGCTCTTGACAAGTAAACACAATTAAAGTTGACATATAAAATTAAAATGGCTGCACTACTTCAGGTTTGAGTGCTTTATCTTGTCCCTCAAAGTGTATTAAAATGACTGGAGTGTCATTGATGTTGGCAGCTTTAATGAATCAGAAATTGTTACCCTCTTTGGTGTCAAAAGGTCACATTTGAGTGAGTGACTTGGTTTAATCTTACAGAGTCATATCTTTTTGTTGTTCTTCTCAGGGGTAGTTTTATGTAGTGATGCAGTGCTAGCTTATGTCCTTCACGCTGTGAAATTATTCTTTTTTACCAGGTATTACCACGGTGCTCACCATGACAACCATTAACACCCACCTGAGAGAAACCCTTCCCAAAATTCCTTATGTCAAGGCCATAGACATGTACCTCATGGGCTGCTTTGTATTTGTCTTCCTGGCTCTGCTGGAGTATGCTCTGGTGAACTACATCTTCTTTGGCCAGGGCCCTCAGCGTCAGAAAAAGGCTGCTGAGAAGACAGCAACAGCAAACAATGAAAAGATGAGGATGGATCCAAATAAGGTAAAAGCTTACTATATGTATTTGGCACGTTGCAGAGTCCAGATCAATTTCAGCTTTATTTTTTTTATATAAAGATGTTTCATGTTTTCTTTATACACTCTGACATCCTGACAAACCCAACACTTCCCTCTCAGAGCTTCACAGGTGGTGTGAGGCGTTTTTCCTGTAGCAGGTTTATGTCAAACATCATCTGCTCTGGTGTCCAGTTTAAGGTTATACTCATGTGTCAGAAGAACAATTTTTAAAACTCCCTGGTCTAGTTATACATTTTATCTGCCAAAAAAAAGTCTGGGCTTAGTGTGTTAGAGGTTCCTTTCTTGCAAAACTCTACCGATGTTAACCATAGTTAGTCTCTTAATGCTTATGTGGGCGTGTTCTTTCATATTTGTAACAAGAGCCTGTTGTAGGTCTTGTAATGATTTTTGTAGCAATGTTTATTACTTTTATCATCTAGTGGTCAGCTTTCAGGGGAAGTTGTTTGCAGTCAGGTCTGAGCATGTTGTCAGTTGCTTTGACTATCCACTTGTAGAGTGTTTTCCTTACAGCCGAATTGATTTTTTTTTTTTCAAATTCCTTTGAGATGTCTTTAAATCTCTTACTAGCCATACAAGCTTCTACACCAAAAAAGCACTTTTGATCTCACTGTGGTTTTCACTCTACCTTTAACAGTCAAGACCTCATCAAGCTGTCTGTATAAGGTTTATGTTGGCCAAACCTTTATTTAGTTGCAGGTTTCTATTACGTTTCACAAGTTGGAAACGTTATTTTGTTCAGTATATATTGTTTGATAGTTTTATTTGAATTTCTGGTATGATATGGGTAAAGTTCATACTAAATATCAAATTTCCAAATAAGTCACAAACACACATTACGTCATCCTCACATGAATTTAATAAAATTGTAAAAGATTAATTTGTGGTAAGTGGATTGATTTGAACATAATATGAACCAAGTTTGCTTCTATGGCTGCATTTAATTTGGACCTGTTTGCACAGTGAGCTAAGATGGTAATTACTGTAATTGTCTATTATTATCTCTTAAGGAAATATGAGGTGCTCCAGTCAAGTGAGACCATGTAGTGTACCCTTTTTTGGAGTTACATGTAGCATTGAAAACACTATGCTTACATAACAGTTTCAAAAATTTAGGACATAGTTTCAAAACAATTTTTTTTTTTTTTTACACAAATGTTCTACTATCATTCAGATATTAAATTTCCTCATGTTTTCTTAAAGTTTTCTTTGCTACTTGTCTGCAGTGGCTTGTGGGAAATGTGGTTGGCAGAGATGACACTCTGTACGCAAGAATGAAACAAAGAGACCTTGCTGGTCATGATTCAATGTGGGAGCCAATCTTTATGGATGACGCAGCAATTGGGCTTGGAGATCAAAAAAACAAGGTACTGCAAAATCCGTTTCTATACATTCATAGCATACATAGTATTGACTAACATGCCCACCTCAATACAAACAGTATTCATATGCAAAATTATGTACATCTGAACCTTATGCAGTTTGTTAAATTATTGAGTAAATAATACCAACACAGGAAAGTGAAAAGGTATTGAAATTTACATTTACCTTTACATAATAGATTTGTATTTTATTTTTTTACTGCTCAGTGATATATCTGTAACTCTTCTGTTGACAGATGGATACACATGAAAACATCCTCTTGGGCACTCTGGATATCAAGAATGACATGGGTGTTACAGAGCTGGCTCTGGGTCTCAATGACCCGCGAAATACCATGTTAACATATGACAGCTCAAATCTGCAATATCGCAAATCAGGGCTGACAAGGCACAACTTTGGGCGAAATGCACTGGAGCGCCACATGACTCAAAAGAAAAGCCGACTTCGGAGGCGGGCCTCTCAGTTAAAAATCACCATCCCGGACTTGACTGATGTAAACTCTATCGACAAATGGTCACGAATGATCTTCCCAACTGTTTTTTCCTTCTTTAACATTGTTTACTGGCTCTACTATGTAAATTAAAGACAAACAGGACATGAGTGAAATCAAGCACATCACAGGTAAAAAAGAATTTAACGTTTGTATTTGAGTGACTTCATATTTATGTTCTCTTGTAAAGCCAGATGGAATTGCTGTATCCGGGACTGGATCCATGATTTCTGGGAGCACAATCTTTGCTGGCTAACACACGAAAACCTTATGGAAAAGAGATTACATACTTATAAGGTGCCTGTTCCTGAACATTTGTTTATACTGTTACGCGTTTTCTTTTCATCTCTTGGTCTGTTTGTTTTTAACTATTAAGTCAATTTTGATTTAAAGTACACATCATTAACAATACTAGACATAAACTTATAAAAAAAAATATTTCAAAAATGTTTACCTTCACTGAGACTGCTTAAAAATGATGAAACTTACTTAAAGTCTACAGGGTTGTCTCACAATAATCATGTCAAAGACTCTAGGCTATCACTGATCTAATTGCATGAACTTGCTGAAAAAAAAAACTGTAAAAATGCTTAAGAATGAAAATATATTGTATGATATAAAGTTAACATTTTTATAACACCGTGATTTTTAAAACTTTTTCTAACGTCATAAATTGATAGCTCTACAAAACTGTATTTTCCTGACATTTTTGTCAGTTTGTCATCCTCTTCTGTAAATTTACAAAAAATACCAACAATTTGTACAAATATCCTTAATATGCTTGTCGATTTAAACAAATAAAAAAATAGGATATAACTACTACAACTAAACCATTTAAAACCTTTAGTTTGGTTCACTGTATCAAATTCCAGAAAGACTGGAGAACAGGAATGGCAAAAAAAGATATCAAAATTCTGCTCTTGATTACTTTACTTTTGTTAAAAGCACATACGTAAATAAAAAAAGCCTCATTGTTCATTTCAATAAAAAGAATGCAAGAAAAGAATACAACATTTTACATCTCCTTTTTTATGGCACCACTTCAATAGCTTTGTATAGGTTTACTGATTATTAACTTCTGAAAACATTTTTCTGATTGTTGTAGATTTAATTATTTTTCCAAATCAGGAAAAGGCTCGTTGTAATTAAACAAGTTTCCCTTAGCATCACACACACTATGATTCTAAGCTTTGGAGTGCACAGCTTTTATTTTAGATTGTTTACAAGCCAGGAGGCTTAACCACTCCTTGCACTTGGTGCTTTTGGGCCTCGTCTTGAGGCAAACTTAAATATCATTACTTTATTTTTGTTGTCAAAATTTACTAGGAATTAAATTGCTTGCAAAATATACTTATACTTAGATCTTATGTACTTTGTGCATAACTTCAGCTCTAAGATTTATAAATTATGAACTCTTAAGATCTAAACGACATTAAATTTGTGACTATCAAGTTAAAAAATGTGTTCAAAGCTGCATTGGCATTAACAATGTTACTCTGGATATAGAGTAGTTGTGAATATCTGAATACGTTTAATGTCAGGGATTTACAACAGATTTTTTCCCCAGGTGTTTTTGGGGCTTGTATTTTATGATGCATATCCATTAAGTTGAAAATTGAGAATGATGTGAAAACACAATGCCAAACTCAGACATCAATGCATATCACAGTAGTCACCCAAAATGAGATCTGTGATGGCTAAATCTTCAGTTCCACTTTAGGTTCATAAAGTGAAGAATTAAAGAGGTATTTGTTCAGTGCAGTACCTTTAATACTTAACAAACCAGCACCCTACATGTATTTGAAAGGGCTCTGTGGTATACTCAGTGTGCCTGTAATTCACCACAATGTTAAAAGGCAACTTGTGATAAAAACTATCAAACGTAAAAAAGTTCAGCAACAATTCAGGTGGAACATTGAGAGTTCAGCTCCGTTTTAAAAGGTTTGTTAGGCTGCTTTGACATAGAAAGTGGCGTATTCAGTGCTGCCCTCAAAACTCTTACGAATATCTTGTTCAATGCTAAGGGATGCGCCATGCAGAGCATTCTACCATGTGCCATATGATCAAGTTTATATATTTTAACTTGTGCATCAGGCTTTTTGTGATCTCAGCATTCCCAGTCAGAATTACTCAGAAGGATCACAGTAAACGCCATTGATTTCAGAAAACCAGGTTCTTTTTAGTCCTTCCTCTCCACTCAGTGTCAAGTTAACTCTCACATTTCAACCACACCACTGCTGCTCACATTCCTCTTCCATTCATGATCAGTAAATGTCTGTGCATCGGTTTCTCTTTACCACATTGCCGCATACTAGTTTTCACCTAAAAATAATAATAAAAACACTATTCGTAACAAACAACTGAGCCAGTGTGAAGTTTCCAAAGTTCCCTTCTCCCCAACACCAGAATGCACAGCTGAACATAAAAAATGCTACTTCCTATGTAAAACCAGCCTTATTCTGATGCCCACGTGTCAGATTCACAACAGCTATGTCACCAAAATATGTCACGTGAGAAAGTACATTTTTGAAAATTGACATCATAGTTCACAACTTCTCCTTATGTTTGCTGATTGGCCCATTTGAAATTCTACCACAGGAATCCAATAAGAGAAAGCCCAGATGGAGCACTGACAGCTTAGGAAAGATTAGAATCAAGAGGAATTGTGCAGGAAGGAAACGGCCATTATGACGAAAGTGGCCTCAACAAAAACAGAAAATGAAAACAAAAAAAAACTGAAAATAAGTGGTTCAGTTTCAGAATCAATACACACAAAGTTAAGGCACAGGTTAGAGAAAGAAAAGACAGAAAAGTCTCAGATTAAAATGAATAGAAATTTATATAAAATAGCTTTAAATGAATGCAAAAAAAATATAAGTAAATGAATATGAAGAACTGAGGGAAAATATATTTTTTGCACTAATTCCAAATGGGGAAGGTGTAAGTGAACATATGTAGAAAGACAAACAATGCAATCAGGAAAAAAAATGACTAAAAACAAACTATGTATATATCAGGAAAGATCACTAGTCTTGATTTGGAACATATTGCTGTACATACACAACATTTGGAAATTAAAGCAACATTTCCAGTTTTTTTTTCTTCTGCTATGTAAAGCAAAAACAGAGGGTGATGTGAAACGATGTAAATAGTCTGCTGTGGGGTCAATTCTACTTTGTTTATGAAAGTCCATGTTGTTTTTACCAAAGTGTAAAATTGTAGTCATGAATGTAGCTCATGCTTTTGCACCATGGATTTATTGACTACCAGTAAAAGTAAAGCAAGTTCTACAGCACATGATTTACTAAAGCAGGATTTTAACTGATACCCTTCATCAGGCCACAATTCAGCTTTCAAAAAACACAATTTCAACTAATACCAGTCGCAGTTCTTGCCCTGGAGGAACCCCGTCTTCTGTTGCCCCGAACCAACCAAAACGTAGAAAACTAAATTCTAGGTCAAAATTAAATAAGTAGCCGTCCCACACGAAGCACATTTCACCTTTCAACAGCGAGCACCGACTCCTTTTAGACAGCACATGCAAAAAGAAGCAATAGAAAACCTTTTCAAAATTTAACTAGTAGATGAGTTATATATTTTTTTATTTTCTGCTGACCTTTCTAATGTCACCCTAAAAAAAATAACAAAATGGCACACATTTGTTGCTGGCCATATAAAAATTTAATAAATTTATTTGTTGTTCTTGAGAGAGAGGGGCTTTGTGAGCTAGTTTCTGATGTTTTCATTTGTTTTGTTGCTTTCTGTGTGAATTACACAGTTAGCTTAAGCAGAATTGTATCTTTGTTCCACTAAACACACAATCTAGCCATTGTAACATATTTTCAAGTGTCTTTTACATACTAAGTCCACCTCAGCTATAGTTTTAGCTTTGTAATATTCAGAGTACTACTGTACATGGTTTGATGTGGTGTATTTAAATGTAAGTGTGCTAGGAGTGAATGTTTTCCAGATACATGCGTTTTAAAGCACACTGGTAAAAATATACATGAGTAACTCACTGATTTTTTTTGTTATTTGGTTTCATATATTTTTATACTTCTATATTCTATGTAAAGAAAATAATCAAATTTTCATATTTATAATACTGAGAAAGATTACATTGCCCTATTGGGCAGAAAATGTTAGGATATTTATTAGAATCAAAGCAAAATTCACAACTACAAGGTCACAAATGGTTTGAAGTTCACTTATTTTCTTTGTTGTGCATTAGCTTGAAGGTTTTGGAAACGGAAGGTTTATTGCAGAGAGTTATGTCCTCTGGAGCATAAAAGGGCGGCTCTGTAAACGCCTGCATGACACGTCTCAGAAACGGTCTATGTTTGCACACACTCACAGAAGAAGCCTTAGCCTCCTGCTGCCCTGGACCTCCTGCCAGACTGCTTCAGCCCCCATTCACCTCCTCAACACCCTCTGCCCTGAAACCAAGAGCTCTTCCCTTTTTGAAGATATGCCCTGTAAAAAGTCAGTTTTTGTCTTTATTATAAAAACAATGGAATTTACTACATTGTTAATAAATATTGTATAAAGTTCTGAATATGAGTGATTATTTATTACGAATTTATGTTCTGTTCTGTTCTAGTATGGCCATGAGTTACATTTATGCTTATGTAGCTTATAAAAAGAGAGATGATGCTGTTTGGGTCCAGCAGCATTTACTTTCACTACATTCACACAGCAGGCAAATGCAACTCAAACCTGCTTTTTAATGTGATGTGATCTACATCCAGCCTTTCACCTCAGTCTGAACAACCCAATTCCGATCTTTTCTTTTTCTGTACCACTTCTGTATGTGATTCTAATTAGGATCCTTCCCCCCCCCCCAAGAAGTCTGCAGTTAAAACAGTCATGTCACATTTTATCTGGCTTTTACACAGTTGAAGTGAGACATGCATCAAAATTTTGGACCAGAAAAATTAAATAATATAGGGAACAAAGATTTATCCAAATTAGCTTAGACTTTAAAGCAAGCAGTCCAAGGCCAAGATTTGAAACGGTTCCACTGTTGTGTAGGAATAGCGCTTTGGTGTCTCTGGATAGTAAGACATGAGTCATGACACAGAACTGTAGGCAGGCTTGGCATTCCAACAAAGACATTAGAGCCTAATACAAAATGTTCCTTTCCATCCTTTACCCACAGCTCTGCATTTTTGTCATCACCCTGTGGCTTTAGTTTCACGTTACACTGACAGAGGAGAGCAGTGTTTGTCCAGCCAATGATATCATACGATTACTGTTGTAAAGCATGAATCACAGATGACGTGTAACTGGAATACAAAACATGACAAATACTGCAGAATTTCAATCAGTTTTTTTGAGATGAGACTAGTTGTTATTTTGTGAGAATGCTTTTTTGAAATGTTTCCCCCTCTTACATGAATCACATTTGTCAAGACATATATATGTATTGCTCTACAGCACTGTCAGATTAGGACTCAGCTCTGAAGTGAATTCTGCTCTATATCAGAAAATCCAGGAGGAAGAGGGCAGTCCATCAGTATGTGACCTTAAGCTCAAACAGACTTGGGATATACTGCATGACAACAATCTGGGAGCAAATACATTTTCACAGCATGTTGCACAGTTAAAAGATGTTCACTTTCTGGATAGTGTAGAGGATCACATTCCTTGTTTTCTGTTGGAAAAATATTTGTTCATTATCATTTTTGTCTAACTTGTCTGCTAATCATCAACTCTTTTCTAACCTTACATTTCCAAACAGTCTGGCTATGGCCAGTATGACATTTGGCTTTTGGAAAATGAACTGTGGTCGTTGTAGCACCTTCAGCATTCACAGCATGAGCTCATTCCCCGTCTATGTGCAGATCCTGCATTTGTAACAAATTGGGCACAAACGCAGACACTGTTTAAAAACAGAAAGCTTTGAACGGTTGGTCATCAGTACCTTGCATTATGTAGTCATTGTACTCCTGCTTCCTGGGAAGTAAAACATTCAAAGAGACAAACTCTTGTGATTTCTGTATTGGTTGGTTCAAATCTTTCTAACATATTCATACAAAAATGGATTTGATGTTGAATTTTAAAGAGTTCCTTAATTCTCCTTTGGGCCTTAGACTCTGGCTCATTGGTTTTAGAATTGGCTATGTGATCAGACCAAATCAAATACAGATTAATCTAATAAATATAATTAGTATCTATTTTTGTTTGCCATTGTCTGTCCCACCAAATTTGTAAAGCTGACCTGATCCATTTCTGTTAGTGAGGCAGAATAAGGCTGACAGATTAAAGCTTCACATTTGCTTTGTCAATTCATTTCTTGGCTCATTAAACTTCAAGAAATGTCTGATTTCTTTGTCACTTCCTCTCCTTCCCTGAGTGTGTGTCCCTGGTTAATTGGGAGAAATATATGTTAATGTGACGCTGCTAGCACAGTAATTAAGTTCTGATTAGAGTGAAGATACTGTCAGCTCGCACCAATTTATGCACACATTTGCTTGTGTGTGCATTTCAGAATTTCTGGTCTTGTAAGGCCCATTTTTCTAACAAATACTATGTTGTGAGGACCCACTGCTCTTTATGGGGCCCAAAGCCCAGGCCCCATAAGAAGTGCTGTTTTGGGGATAGGGCTAGGTTTAGGACAAAGGTTTGTATTGAGTTTAGATTATGATTTGGCCTAATCTAGGTATAAATTAGGTAGTGATTATGGTTAGGTTTAGGGTAAGGATTAGCTTATAGAAACTGATGAAAAATGAACTCCTGCTCTACTTGCTAAAGTCAAAGCCTGAGTTTTAGAAAGAACCACAGATTTAAAAATGAAATGTATCCATTGATGCCAGTGGCTATTTTTCCTTATTTTACATTTGCACTAACTGTCTATGTGTTACATTGAGCTACTGCACACTTCAACCCTTTCTTTATTATTTTTTCATTTGATCTGCCACAAATAACATTAACAGAAGCTGAGATAATTACTATAAAAGTTTAAAAAGGGCTTCTGTAGGCCGATGTTTTGTGACGATGGAAATTGTTCCCACCAACAGTGACAAGCCTTACATAAAATCCTCAACCGATGGATAAACAATGATGGTACCTCTTTGTGTAATGAAGTTAGGTCTTCCTAGATAACAGTGGTTCCTGCCATGCAGGGTTGACCACACTGCTTACCCATAAGTTAGAACAACCCAAAAAAAGACCACAACCAGCTCTCCAAAGCAACACTCAACTCTTCATGAATAGGTCCCCAAACTCACTAAGGGGACAAACAAGCTGAGGCCGCAGTCAACTGCAGCACACCAGCTGCCAGCAAAGTATCCAATACCTGCAACACCCAAGCTGTCCCACGTGGCCCAGTGGCACTGAGACTGTCCACACCAGGCTTCATACTCTGCTCCTGAGGGTTCAGAGTGAAACAAGCTGTGCCTGTTTGCCTCTCAGCAGCAGCACAACTAAGGGGAAGAACAACATGCAGCATGGCTTCATGAAACACTCACTCAGTTTCTGCTTTTATTATCAGATAAAAACAATCTGAGTACATCCAACATGCGGTTTCAAATTAGATTTGATGCCAGCAGCGCAAACTGTTGGTCAGACGTCCTACTTGAGAGATTTCTGATAGAGCATAATCCATGGTTCCAGCAATGAAACACCAAAAAGGTTCAAGACGTCACATTACCAACTCCTGATCATGTCGATTTTCCATGAGATTTTTAATGTTCAATATTTTCCAAAGAGACTTGAGTGAGCACCTCTGATATTTTAAAAATAAATCTTGAGATTTTAGCCTGAATGACCATCTTAAAGATCAATCAAGTGCATCTGCATCGCACATTTCAATTTAAAACAGACTTATTGGAGTTCCATCGCTATGCTTTAGTACGAATTTGGACATTTTCATATAAATGCTAAATCAGCAATATTTTACATAAAACCATCAGTGCTGGGAGACGTATGGAGCTCAAAACACTGTAAAAATGCTTTAATTCATATGAATAGGTCATGAAGTAAAAGGACTCACAGAATCACATTAAGAAAAAAGAAAGTAAGTCCTGATTAGTACATTTAAATGAGCAGCAAACATTACACTAAGCCATATGTTTTGGCAATTTCTAAAAATTGCCAAAACAATTCCAAAGATTTTCGGAAGATGGAGGAAAAAAAAACTGAGAAAACTGAGAATAAGTGTTTTATTCTCACCAAATGTCTGTTTGGTGTTTAATTTTAAAGTCAGGACAGAGAAATCATTTTTGCCCACTTATAGCTAGTGAGTTTGTGGAACTAACACAGTCTGGGTGGTTTTGGCCGGAGGCGTGGTTCGCCAAGTCCATCACAAGGTCATTGGAAGGGAAAAAAACAGCAGCACATTTTACACAGCCAATTTACAATAGTTAATTAACTTCAAATATATCTTATCACAGTGTGGGAGGAAAGCATGATAGTCAGAGAAACCCCATGCAGCCAATGGCAAAAAATAAACATTCCTGTTAAACAGCATCTCATTGTCAGGGGGTAAGCATGGATGTTAAAACATGTCTTAAGCAAATAATGTCTAACTTTTGTTTATAGCAAATCTAAGCAATACGAACAATATTAATTTCCTCCTTCTACTGGAAAAAAAAAAAAAAAAAAAAAAAAAAAAAAAAAAACATCCTGGCATGCCCTGCAACTATGTGTCTCTTATAATTTCCATCTATTGTGAATAATGAGCATGTACTGGACAAATGTGCAAAATTTCATCTTTTTCTGCATCATTAGGCTAATACGTTATTATTATTTTTTTTTTAAAAGGTCGAACAAGACTCCTGGCAATTAAATTTCAATGTTCAGCGAGTACACACAGATGGTCAGATATTTGTTAGGCAAAATTAATTTCAAAGTAAGTTATGGCATCAGTTTCATTTTCTTTACAGATTTATTTAAGAAACAAAAATTCTTTAAACATTTCATGTTGTATGACGGTTCTAGTCACTGTATTCAGCTTTCACATGCAGAATGTGGCATTTCACTTTAGAAGAGACAGTTATGAGCGCCCTCATACTCACATGGAAATGTGCAATATTCACATGTTGTTATTAAGGACATTTCCACAAAGACACTGATGGCACTTTAAATGTTATGGCAAATGTCTATGCCCACTCAGAACAGATTTGAAATAGTTTGAAAATAGCCTTCCACCCTGCAGTCAGCTTTCTAAAATAGACATCATTGATGTTATCACCACTATAGAGAGTAATATAAAGGCATAAGAAGCATTTGGAGGATGAGGTCATCGTTTAACATGACCACCACATCCTGGGAACAGCATGAGTCAGGAAAAGGAGATGCTGTGAACCCAAAACCATGTGCTTCTCATGCCAGGTGGGTCCTGCAGAGTGAACTGGCTGTGCACAAATGCTGTATAATTACATGTTAATTTGCCTCTGAATTGTAAGAACAAGCAAAGAAAAAAACAAAGAACCTAAATAATTAAGTTCACCTAAATAACTTAGCTGACTGTCAAAGTCAAGAAAATGGCACGTTAACCAAATTACACAAAATTATATGGCTTAAGATCTCCAAGAAAAGCTCCACTTTGACCTACCAGCACAAGCATCCTTATCCACCCAGAGTAACGAGGTGAGCAAACTTCTGTTTAGTGAGTTTTTTCATACACACATAATTCAAAAAATACAAACAGATTGTGTTCTGACACCCATTACATTACGTCATCTTGCTCAAGTTTGTAGTAGGAGCATCGGACAGGACAGACAAAGTAAGCATGGACAAAATAGATTTGTTTTGGAAATTAAAATTATATGACACTGCTCATTGTTTTTATCACTGACTGTCGTTTAAGAAAATGTATTTATAAATTACATTATTCCTTTCCTGGCCTGTCGGATCTCTTTATGTTAGGTTTGTGATGCTGGGGCAGTTGGTTTTATTTTTTCCTCATCTCAGAGTCCGAAAAGGTTGCCAAGGTGACACCAATTACATTCTACACTACTCTGACTCTTTGTTGTGGTCTGCTTATGTCCTGTATGAAGGCTGAACCTGAAGCACTTCACCAATTACTTTGTAGTAGCACTGAGGCAAGTTCAACAGGAACAACTTACTCTGCTCAGCTTTTTCATAATGATGTGTCAGTGCTGGATTTTAGATGGATGGATACACTAAATTATGTAACTGGAGGGAGTAGCATGTTTGCCTGTAAGACCGACCTTCAGCACAGCTGGTGTTTATGACTCCCTTTCTACTATATATCCCAATAATCCCAGGAGATTTTATGAATTTAGGGCAGACAATCTAAACCCAAGCTGTTGTATCCTGGAGTGTATATCTGACATCTAGCATGGACCTAGAAAGAGTTGTTCCTGCCTTACTTAGGAATTAAAGTGACGTTATATAACTGGTTCATGGTATTGTGCTTTCTGAGTCGACTCTGTGGGAGACATGATGACCAGACAGATCCACGTTTTGCCGTGTCCACTGATGGCTGGAGACGTTCACCAGCCCCCCAGTGGTCACACAGGGATTAGGTGGATTTAGATAATCAAGAAAGTTTCTTAGATAATCAAGAAACTTGATTACTTTCAGACTTCTTAACTCTGAATAAGATTCAAGTTTGAGTTCATTTTTAAAACTGGGACAGTACTCATGAATGAATATGTACGTGTCAATACACGATTATAGCCAAGTGGTTCATTTCCAGCACTAGTCCCACTCACAGGTTGATGTTAAAACACATTATAAAAAATAAGGATAAAAAACTACAGATATAACAAAATAAAAACCACAGGATGATCATATGTTCAAAGTTTGAAAAAATATGCAACTTATTTTTAAGTATAGGATCAAAGTAATTCAAGTGTTTATTGAAGAGAAGTGGGCTGCTCTCAACAACAAAAAAAATCCTAAACAACTAAATCAGTTTGGTCTTTTATCTGGCATGTACATCAACACAAAACAGCTTTGCCAGAATTTGTATTACTGAGTTGCAGAAAAACACGCAAAAACCAAAAAGCAAGCAGTTGTTAATAGATTAGAAGATTTTATTTGATCAAATGCTGTGGTTGTACAAATACAGCCACCTGTGGTTGGCACAACATTAGAATCATTTGCTTTTGGTTGTTGTTTCCCACTTTAGTTGATAATGTGGCAATTATACCACAGCGCAGAAGGTGTCTGCTAAGTATTTACTTTTAGATAATTATAGGCAACAGGCATTGATCAGTACTGTGGCTTATGTTCATACAAAATGTGCAGATGCTGATCTAATCTCACTCCTGACCTTCTCCCTCCAGTTTTTTATATTGACATAAACTGACCCTGGAAATGTAGTAACTTACTTAAGGCATACTTTTGAAATGCTAAAGATCTACAGTGGCATCAAAATGAAAACATTCTTGTCTTTGTGTTCAAAGACAATTATTAAAAACAGTAGTAGTTTTAAACAAAATCATCAAGTGGGGACCTGATTATCAGGAATTAACTACCAAACTCAAATCAATCGATTGTGTGAATTTGCAGATTGGTTTTCTCAAACAGCACAAAGTACTACAAAGGAAATAGAATACTTCAGGTTCTGGTTAAAATACTTTAATCAATATTTAACTGAGTTTGTTTGATTCAACAAAACTACTTAGTAAAAATGAAAATAAGGAAACAAAAAAAACTTGAAAAAAGTAGTATGAAGGAAAACATAAGAAAGTGATGCAGTGATATCATAATCTGATGAAAACATGCATGTTTAAGAACCAATTTCTGATTTGAGACATTGGGATTGAGGCAAAATTAGTTTTGAAACTAATCCTTAGTGTTCAAACAACCAATACACAATTCAAAGCCGAAGGGAAAACCGAAAAAAATAAATAAATAACAATATTAAAAAAATTATTCTTGAATTAGAAATCAATCTTTTGGACAACTGATTCCTAATGTTAACTATCCATCACGGTGACTGATTGACATATGCTACTCATCTCATAGCAAATGTAGGTGTTTTAAATGCAGTGTGCAGTAGGGTAAGCTCAGAAACTGAACATTCACAGATGCAGATGGAGAGACACTATAGGAATTCAAATAATTTTAAAGGATTCTGTGTCCCAAAATAGAAGAAGTAATAATAGCCATGTTGACTAATCCTTTCATTTTAGAGCATTGTGTGAATGTTAATATCATGCTGGCAAGATTGTGTGCATGCTCTTTGGAGAGTTAGAGGAGACTGAAATGAGAAGCTGGAAGAAAAGCTTTCAATAAGAGATCTTACACAGAGTAAATCCCTTATGTTGAGTGTCAGAAAATTGAATTGGAGCCCACATTTGTGGGTTACCACAACTCAAAGGTTTTCAAAGCATTAAATTTCCAGCAGAATTTAAAAAACAAAGACAACACAATGGGAATTACTTAGGGGACGCAAAGATTGTTACAGGATGTCGCATCTATCGACTTCATTCTTTTGTAAGCCAGAACAAAACATCTGTATCTGCAGTGACAGAGGAGTGCCTCCTGGTTTATCAGCATCTCTCTATACAGTTACCATGCTTATACACAAGAGGAGCAATGTATAACGTATAATATTGAACTCCTGAGCCAAAATGTCTACACTAAAGCATTGCTACTTGCCACTACTACTCAGCACATTGTGTTACTATAAGATTAAGGTAGCTATCATTATGATACATGCTTAATAGCATTGTTTAATAGTAGCTGCCTGCCTCCCAAAATGTCCCACCACATTGCTAAAGCCACTGCTCACTTTGGCACATTGTTGCCCCCTACAGGTCTGAAGTAGAACTTGAATGCATTTTTTCTTTCTGTTCAAACTGGTCCAAAAGCAAATAGTATGCTGCTTTGTTGCTTTTTGGGTTTTAAATCTGCCTCTGTCTTTATACCGGGACCTAATACTGTTACTTCTCTCCATTTCCTTGACATGTTGTCATCCATCCATTGCCTCCCATTTGTCTGAGATCTGTTTGGGGTAGTAATGAATCCAGCAGGGGAAACCCAGCCATCCCTCACTAGTGACACTCTCCAGCTCATTCTAATGGATTTTCAAAGCAGTGCATTCTGGGTTTGTCCCAGGTTCTCCTCCCAGTTGGACCAGAACAGGAAGAGGTCTCCTTATCAGATGTTTGAACCATTTCACCTGATGCTGTTCAATTTAGAATATTTCCACATATATACCAGGTAGTTCATTGATAATTTGAACATTTTGTGCACAAAATGAGATGAGATGAGCAATACATAAGTAAATATAAGTGCAATTAAACTGATTATATATATATATATATATATATAAACTAAAACATTTTAAGGGCCTTAAATAAGGTCTACACAATTTGAGTCATCCCTTCTCCCAGTACAGTCATGACTCAGCAACAGGAAATATGGCTTCCATGAGAGAATTGAAAGGCAAAAACTACTGCTGACCAAAAATAGCACATTTTCCAGAAAAAAGTAGACCATGGAAAAAAAGAAGTTTAGATAAAGTGTGTTTAGAATAAATCGGTAAGGGGGCAAATAACTCTAGGAAATTATATTATTCAATATGTAAAAGTCAGGCTGGAAACCAAATAAAATAATCCTTTTAAAAATCTGGCAAGGGACTATTAAAACGGTATTGGAACTGTATAAAAAACAAACATGTCCTATTGTGTACAATTAAGATTCATGCAAAGGAAATCAATCTCCTGAAAAAGCCTAGAACTTTGATTAATTGGTTAGTTAGATAGTTAGATCATATTCA
Source organism: Poecilia latipinna (assembly GCF_001443285.1). NCBI lineage: Eukaryota > Metazoa > Chordata > Actinopteri > Cyprinodontiformes > Poeciliidae > Poecilia > Poecilia latipinna. The sequence goes on from NW_015112914.1 coordinate 688,955, forward strand.
ATTATTGAGTTGTTAGAATTTCTTCACTGGGAAACATTTTTTACAATAATGAAGGTTTATACAATCACCACAGAAACATCTTTAATGTCATTAATCAGGTTAAAATGTCACTGACACATTATCAAATGTCAAGTTCATTTTCATTATTTTTTTGGTTGCTCTAATATCATTTGAATGTCAGCAATGTGTTACAGTTAAAGAGAGCAACAATGAAAGCCTCTCCCATTCTGAGTGTGTAGGCTTCTGATACTTAGTAGTCACAAGTTAAAGTAACTTCTCTTCATGTACTTCTATTAATCAGAATTGAAGACTATAAAAAAATATATCAATCTCTTTTTAGGAACACTTACTGCTCAACAACTCCCAAAATGCAGTTTTGGACCTTGACATGCTGACTGTCCTTGCAGCTAACAACATTTCCAGGCAACAAAGAGCATGATCTGCAGCAAAGCTCTGATGCTGTGATCCCCATTTAGATTGGTTTCTGCTTGAATCAGTTACAAAGTATATGATTTATGTCACAGCTTTTATCGTAAGCAGATTGACAAAAAACTGTTTTTTTGGTTTGTTTCTTTTTTTCTAGCAAAACATTCAACTGGCATGCAAAGTTTATTCTGGCCACTTAATCCTATGTGGCTATATTTTTAAATGTGTGAATATTTTCTACTCTACTTTTCTGCTCAGAAGTCCCCAAATCCCTCAAGTAATTTTCAGATACAGACCCTGGTCTTGGTAGCAAAAGTGGTACACCAGTGTAACATCCTTTTCTTTTAAAGCTGTTTTAACTACATCAGTAAATCTATCCTTTTATATTTTCATGTGAATAGTTGCTTTCTCTCAGCAGTACATGTGTCTTCAAGATGCATCTCAGATCAGAGGCATTCTTGTATTTTTTATTACAAAAATTAAATCAGTTACTAAATTATCACATCAGGTTCTAATGGGTAGTATAAAAAGCATGCATCAGGGTTCCTTTATGTTTGTTTCAGAAGATACTTCTATTAAGATGAAACTGTTAACAGTACAGATCTGACATATATATTGTTCTCCTCTTATCTTATTACTGGAGCAAAGAAATTGAAATACATTAAGATATTTAGCTAAATATCATTAAATAATATTTATATAATGTTAAACACCATCAATCTTAGGAGAGGATAAGTTTGAAAATACCCTAATTTAATGTATGACATGTTTTGTCATTAAGTTATTGAATATTTCATCCATTTTAGTTAAAAAACATAAAACAATTTCTGAAGTGGATTTTCATTTGAGAATGTGTGTGTGGATTTGTGAATGACAAGCAACGTAGTGTGAAGCGCTTTGGGATCCAATGGATTTGATAAAATACTGCACAAGTACAGGCCATTTACTTACTAATCCCAAACGTTAAACATCCAATGGATCTCTATGCAATACATCATCCAAAGATGTTGCAGCAAAAGCCCTAACATATTGGTTCCCTCAAACTGATGGGCCTAGCAATGAGCACATTAATCACAGAAACAGCAAAAAGCTCTACTGTAACTCTGGAGGGGAAAAAATCCCATTTGTAGTAGACACAAAGAAATGTGGAAGAAGATACTCCAGTCATTTGACATCATAACTGAACTTTTTGGGTGATATAAAAACAGGAAGATTCATTTTTTTTTTTTTTTTTAAAAAGGTCAATTAAGTTGGATAATTCTGTTAATTTACCAGATTTACTTTTTTAAAACCTCACGAGCTGATAGCAATGTTTCACAATCATTCACTAATAAGATGGAAAGAAAGAAGCAGCATATGCAGATCTTCTAAATTAATTATATTTACAAAAGAAATCAAAAACACACGTTTTAGTATCCTTCAGTAACAGATACAAGAAAGAGAATCCTCAGGATGGATTTCAGCTTGAGCTGCTATCATTTCACACCTGAACAGTGTTCGAAAAAATGACTGGATGGCTGTCAGCAAAATAAATGCTTCACTTGTTTGAATTCCACTCCTTCCTCTTCTCTTTGCTTCAAATGCCAACTGCATGGTATGGTGAAAGTGTTGCAAAGAAGTAGGAAGGATGGTGAAAGGTTCACTTTTTTGTCCTAAGTGCAACCAGTCTAACTGACATCTGTGGCATTTGTGCCCTTGCATTCAGTTTGAGAGCAGTTTTCACATTTTCTGTCAGGTTTGGACTATTTTATAATTGACTAAGTCGTTATAAAAAAGGGGAAGGAACCCCAACTAAAACTCACAGCAGATACACAATATTATAACTAATTTTTATGATTTTAAAGACTTTTCATTGTAGTTTTAATTTTTCATGCCATTTTTTATACAATTCTGGATATTTGAGTAAAGAATTTGATCAACTTTGGACATGCAGTGTTTTTCTTCAATTAGGGAAACACCAAAGTGCTGAAATTGTGTTTTAAATTTTAGGATGTGGTTTGGATCAGTAGTTTCATTTCCATATGCAAATATCTAAAACAAGACGTCTAAATAATTATTCAGAACTAAGAGCCTTTTTGTTTCTCATGATAAAACCTCAGTATTGCTAATAATGCTACAAGTTGGAGCCCTTAACTGGGTTTGACATCACTCCCAATGCAACAGCTTCCAGTTCGACTAAACATTATGCACACAGTAATTTAAGAAACATTGGTTGAAGTGCTTTGTTAGGGAAAGACTGACCTCTAAAGAGATTTTCACTGCCTCAAAATGAGAAGGTAGCAGAACACTGAAGCATTTTGTATGCACACATTGAACCTATTGAAAGGCTCTGCAACTGTTTACGATGACAAACTGTCCTCACAAGTTAAATCAAGGTAATCTGAGAAAAGTGAGGAAGCTAAAATCTGTGAGCTACATTACCAAATCAAAATCAAATGACAGAAAGCAAATGGGATAAAATAACTCATCCCTCTTCTTCATGTAACAAAACAGTAGAAACATTTATTTGTAGAACTTTAATAGATTATCCTATTAAAGTTCTACAAGTTAAGTTCTACAAGGTAAGTTGGAAAATGTCCCCAACTTACCATTATAAACTTTAGAAATGTACTTGTTTTCCTCAGCATTCTTTGAAAAGAAACTTCTCCTTAGTGCTTGTTTTTGTTTAGACAAGACCTGAACAACAAAGCAAAGCTGAAACTTGAAAAGTCTTGCTCTTGGGACAGAGAAAGGCAATGAAGATGAAATATGGATGGGCAGACGTAGCAAGCAACCAAGAGGCTCAAAGATTGGAAAGGGGTCAGATATGAGAGGAAAAATGTTATAGAAACACGTTAGGAGGAGTGTAGAGCTAAAACTCCCAGCTGTGAGGGGACACGATGGATGGGTATTTTGGGGAAACCAGCTGGAAGAAAGGAAGAGGTTTGGTTGTCTCAAGCTGTGCCAGCTGGTGCACCTTCTTCAACTCATAGCTGGAAACAGACTGAAAGTCAGGAAGATGCATTTATGTCAAGTGAACTTTAGCCTTGCCAAGCAAATACATACATAATAGGGGTTCAAGTCAACACATTCAACACCATTAAATAAATGAACATATTAATAGAAACTACTCACACATGAAAGTAGGAAAATATAAAAAGTATTTAGTTTCACTATGCTCCTTAAGGTAAAAAAAATGCAATGACTTAAACGTATTGACCAACAGAACTGCACCATGTTAACAGTCAAAACAACTTTATAATTGCCAAATAATATAAATTTATATTTTATAGTCTCTATTCTGCTTTGTCCCCAAAATGACTGAGGCTGAACTATTTTGAAACAGGACAAATACTTTAGGCTTTAGATATGCAAACCTGGTAAGACAGTTTTTTTTGTTTTTTTTGTTTTGTTTTTAACTGAGATAAGTATATCCCTGTTTTTGTCAACCCTGCTGTTGACAGACCTTATATTTGTTACATTGACTTTCCTCTTGTTATGCCTTTTACAGGAATGTCCCTGCAGATTTCACACTTAAACGGAGTTTGAAAAAGGTCATGATGGGCCGGGACTCTGGAAACTGGGAAAAGCCATTTTGACTTTCAAGGCCTAAATTTACTCTTAGAAGCCTGATAGGTTCTCAAGTTATAATTGTTCTTTAAGGAGCCACATGATAAGCCACTTGGTGTTTTGCAAGCCATGTTGAGGAGTGACTGTGACAAATGCTTTGCTCTTAATTTTGTTGTCAAAATCTATGGAAAATGCCATGGCGTTAAATGTTGCAGTGACTTGGGGTCTAACTCCCACACACTAAGCATTCACTGCCTTATGTGTGTGAATCTAGATTCTAACACACCTTGACAGGAAGATCTAGCTAAAGAGACCCACCAGGCCTAAAGTCACTTTCCTATTGGAGCCGCATGAGGTTTATATGGCGATATGGACTTTTATTGACTGTGCTCTAGGGCTCCCTGAAGATGGAGAGACAGGAGGCAGGAGCTGGACCGCTCGCTGTGACTGGCAATTGGCTTTGTGCTCGCTGGTTCTTGGCTCTTTCCATCACCTGGAGCCTAAGCTTTTGACAGAGGCTGAAACGGCGCAAAGCCTTTGGCTACAACTTTCAACATGACATCAAACTTCTCCAGACACAGCTTGTTGCATCAATCCACCTTTAACACTTTGCAGTTCCTCAAAACTATAAACCAGATTGTAAAATGAGCAAATATGCATAAGGGAAAAAAATTACAAAAAGAAAGAACAAACAAAATCCAAGCATGCTGTCAGCTCCAACTTTTCTTGAATTACTGTTAATTTACAAATTTACAGTTGTATCTGAGTATTATGAATTGTTGCATCAGGCTTGTAGGACAGCAGCATGTCCAAGTTTTTTCCACCTTTGTCCTTTAGTTTCCAAGTGATTGTGAAATAATGTGAAGTCAACATGATCTTTACTTGCTGAATTGTCACCTCTACAATGAAACAGTCAACATATAATCTGCTTTGGCAACTTACTGTAGCTTCATGAATTCTCCTTGTAAATATGCATGGTAGTCTGATAAAATAAATGATTTCTTAATAGTTCAATTCAGTTTGTTTATGTAGCCCCTGTCACTGCTACGGTTTTCATATTGTGCACAGTTTAGATTAGCATGCCTGAATGTATCCTTGTTGAGAACTGGCATTCTCCACATGTGAGCAACTGTAATTAAGGAGCTAATGAGTGAAGCGGTCAATGAGACTGAGAAAAGGACAGATGGAGTGACTGTGAGAGAGAATGGCAGATGGAATCAGATGGAATGACTAGACGTTGGGTAAATGAAAAGAGATGAATGATCACCAATGAATGAGCTCAGTGCATGTGATATGTGTCAGTAGTGGGGGTGGAATGTCCTGTCACTGTCTAATTGTCTTTGTCTGAAATTGCAGTTCCAGTGGACTCCCAGAGATCCCATCAGGATGACCTTCAGAAGCTAATTGAGGGGGAATGGGAAAAATGGATAGGGGGCAGGAAGAACTCTGGAGTATGAATTTGTATGCGAGAAAGAAATCCATTAAATATTTTTATGTTGGGAAATTCTATTAGAATAAAGCTAACATAGTGGGTATTATAGAGAAAAGGAACATTTTCAGCTATGGATAGCTTGAATGTCACACTAGTGTACTTCAGTAGTTTACTGCAGTATTTTAACTAAAGGAGAAAGTATTTTGTTAAAAGATTATTGTGTTGTGGAGAGAAGCTGACTATGTTTATTCTGTATGTGTTTGTAGGGCACAATCTGCTTAATCAGTTATTCTAGAATATTACACCTCACCAGGCAGGTATTCATAAAACAATTACCGCCGGAGACTAAGAGCCTTTTGTCTTAATTTCTGGTAATCATCCACTTCCCAAAATTGGTGATTTAGGTTTAAATTACAACATTTTATGAACATTCCTGTTGGCAATTATTAATGTTTTATTCATAGCTACACTATGTTGTGCATACACTATATATACAACATTTAAAAAGAAGAACACAGTGAAAGCAATGCTGCAAGTCAAAGATCTTTACCAACAACAACACGGCCTTCTGGTGAAGGTGTTAAAAAACATCTGGCAGATCATAAAAAACTTGGTGCTCTGGCAACCTACTTAAACACCCATGAGACAAAAAATAATCAGCTTCAAAAAACTGCTAATTATTAAAACAAATGTTTGTCTTAAATAATATTAAAGTAGGTTACCTCAAAAACCTTTTAAAACAAGATATTTGGCTGAGGTTCTGAGCACTGTGTGTTAAAATAAGTAAAGTCTGGAAGTAGGGGAGCTCCGATTTAAACAGCCATTTCAAACAACTGCCTTTCTGTAAGAAACCTTAACAGATTATTGTCCATCTTCTATTTCCAGTCACTTTTCTGCCTCTAGTTCTGCCTTCATTCGAATTCAGCTGGATATCAAATCAAGACATGCACATAAAACTTTAAAACTTGAAAATGTTCAGCATGTCAATAAAATAGCAATTTCCCATTGGGGATCAATAAAGTATAGTCTATTCTGTGGATTACTGCTAGTTTTTCCTCAAAGTTGTGGTTACAGTTTGAAAAGTAAAAAAAAAGAATATATATATATATATATATATATATATATATATATAT